>NW_027094024.1:708667-957645 GCF_019434415.1 Metarhizium acridum | reverse complement strand
AAAATAAATTCTATGACTTTTATTATACTATATATTTAATCTATTATAACTTTATGAAAAAAACGGATTTTATTATAAAATTAGTATCATTTAAAAGCTTATAATCTCAGCTATTTAAAAACAATATTTTTATTTATTTTAATTAATAATTATAGAGATATTATATGCGGTATTTAATAGTGTAAAGAAAGTAGAGTATTTAAGTTACCCCGCGTAACCCCGCTTTAGTAAAAACGCTACATTATATAAACTAGAATATCTCTACTAATAATAGACTAAAATAGATAAAAATAGAACTAATTAATAGCTCTTAAAAAGCTTTATCTGTACATACTAGGTGCATCTTTATAAGTCTAATATTACGAAAGTTATATTAACTTAAAGTTTAAAAATATAAATACTTCTTATAGTATATATATATATGTTTTAGGTGAAGAAACGCCTTAACGTAACACAATAGAAAGCCCTTTATGCATTGTAATCACACTAGTATATTCTACTATTTCACAATAATTGTATTTTATCTTACAAATTTTTCACCGGTTTCTATACAAATATGCATGTTTTAGGGGTAAGTTAAGCATTAAAAAAATGCCTGAAATTTAAGGTTTTCATGATATCTTTCCTTATATCTAAACTCTATATATTGACTGTATTATCCCTCTTTAAAGTTTAGAATTCTCTTTTTCTATACTAACACTTTAACACCTATAACTCAACTAATATCTTACTTTTAATAAAACTTTTTTTTTCACTAAATAACCCTATTTTTAGGGTATATAGTGACTATTTCTTTTACCTTAAAACCCTATCTTATTTATCATTAAAAATGGCTGAAAATCCCTTTAATTTTAAACCCGATTTATCTACGAATAATAACTCTATTACGAGTCTTCTAACGCTAAATCGATATTAAAATGACCCTAAAAATAATAAGAGCTATTAATTTAGTTTAAAATCATATATCTTTTAACATAATCTCTTTAATTTTCGATTATTAGAGATTAATTTCAATAAAGAGAGATTAATTCATTATTTTTGCACTTAATAAGACTATTTATTTACTTTTTATAGTAAAGCAAAGCGTTTTCAGTCTTCTAATGGTGTTACACACTATAAAAAAAAACATCCTTCTATTACAACCTTAAAAAACGAAGAAAATTCTAAATTAACGTGTAAGTTATTATCTTTAAACTATTCTTTTAACATATTAATATAATATTATAATACTTTAAAGATATTAATTATTAATTTATTAATATATAGTACCTATTACTACGGAATTACCTTTATTATCCGAAATATCAGCTTAATCTAGTATATCTAGCAGTAAAAGAGGTAATAAAAGACCTAGAAATAATACTATTATTAGTGAATTTTCTAAGGATACTACTCTTATGCTAGCTATTGAGTTTATGCTTTAAAATAACCTATCTTTTACTACTATTACTAGTAAAAGCTTTAAAAAGCTAATAAGCTATTATAATAAGTAAGTTTATAATATTATATTATATATTTAATAGTATTATATTATATATTTAATAATATTAACTTATTTTAGTCAAGATACGAGCTTTTTTCACTATTAAAATATACTTTCTTATATAGATATTTTATATCTAAAAATGAAGAGGAATATAATTAATATAATTCAAAATCAAGTTAATAAATTAGGTTATATATCTATTTAACTTAATATTTGGACTTCTATTAATTCTAAATCTTATTTAGGAGCTATAGCTAATTAGCTAAACTTTGAATTTAATTTAGAATACTATTTAATTGGTTAGTTTATTATTTTTATCATATAATATTATATTATTATTTAACTTTTTAAACTAATTATATTTAGGATTTAAATATTTACCTAATACTTACACTAAAAGTTCTATTAATCTTTGTTTTAATTAATTATTATTAGAATATAATATAAAACCAGAAAAAATATTAAGGTAAGTTAATTATAAGGTTATTTTATGATATTTTATTAACTTATTTTAAATTATAGTTTTACTAGAGATAATAGCTCTAATAATAACACTTTTCTTACCTCTTTTTTAAACTTTTATACGGAAAAAAACCTAAAACCTTTTAATATTCGTTGTACGGCTTATATTTTAAATATTATTGCTAAAGATATTATATCTACGTTTATTACCAAATCAATAACATCCGAAAATATTAAAAAATACAAAAATAGCGAGCTTTTATACTTTTTAATAGAAGAATTTAACCAATTATCTTCTGAAAAACAAAAACAATTTTCTAATTTACTTCCAGGTATTTTAAGTTTTTTTTTATTATATTTATATATATTTTAAGCTAATTATTATATAGGAATTATTAGAAAAGTTAAAAAAATAGCAATTCTTCTTAAAAATAACCAATAACTTTATTCTTAATGGATTAAAGCTTTAAAAGAAGCTAAATCTAAGGGCTTTATAGCTAAAAATAATAATATTATAAAGTTACCATTAGGTAAGTTATATAATATATTTAATAGCTTTTATTTCTATTATTAAGACCTTAAAAATCTATTTAAAACTATTAATAATTATTACTAACTATTTTTACTTAACTTAACAAATGCAATGAGATGGAATTCAACTTTTAGAATGATAAATACGACTATTATGCTTAAAAAAGCTATTATATTATTATAAAACGTTATAAATATAGTAGCTTTTAAAGATGCTAATTTAACAACGCAAGAATAGCTTAATTTAGAGACTTTATTAAGCATTTTAGAGGTTTTTAATGAGCCTATAAAGAAATTACAAAGCTAGGCTTATAATACTATAAGCTTAGTATCTTTTTATATCTTTAAGATATACTTTCTTCTTGAAAATATATTAAAAGATCAAGAAAGTTAGCTTAAAAACGTAAGTTTCTTATATTTTTAAACTTCTTATATTAAAATAATTTAAATAATAACTATTTTAACTTATTTATAGAAAAACGCTTATAATCCGTTAGCTAGAGCTTTTATTTCAGCTTTAAATACAGGTTTAAAGAAACTAAATTACTATTTTCCAAAAAATACTAATAGTAATTATAGTTTTTGGAAGCCTTATTTATTTGCTACTATATTAGACCCTAGATTTAATATTAAAACGGTTAAAACTCGATTTAATATAAATTCAACTACTTTACATTTATTATTAAATGATTTAAAAACAGAATATTAAGAGTAAGTATAAATAATTATTAAAAATAACCTTTTTTTAATATCTTATAACTAATTATATCTTAGAACATATAAATTATATATAAAAGACCCTAAAAACAAGCTTATTCCAAATATAGAAAAAGAAGAAGATTCTTCTTCTAGTTCTAATTTAAATAATAATCGAGTAATAATCGATTTACAATAACCAGCTAAGAAATTAACATCTTATAAAGATTCTAGGCCTAAATTAAAGCCTAGTTTATTTAATAACTTATTTTCTAAGCAAAAAAATAAAGCTATTAAAGAAACTAAAAAAAACGAGATTTTTAGTTATTATAAGCTTAATTTAGAAGATAATAAGGTATTTTTAACTTTTATTATAATAACCTTAACTTTATAAGCTTAATTATATAAAAAAAATACTAACTTTTAATAGGAAGATATATTTATTTAGTGGGCTAATTCTATTAAATCTTTTCCGATTCTTTTAATAATAGCACGAAAATATTTAGCTATTCCAGCTACTTTAGGAGCTATAGAAGGGAATTTTAACCAAGGAGGTAACGTAATTAGTAAGCGAAGAACCTCTTTAATGCATTCTAATATTTAAAAAATTTTATTATTAAAAAACTAGGCTAAAAACAAGGAAAAACGAGTTAAAACAAAGAAATACTATAATTTATTCTCTTATTCTAGCTTAGATTCAGAAAAATCTAAATCAGATGAAAATTCAGCTTTTTCTAGTAGTAATAAAGCTATTTCTAAAGCTAAATATATACATAGTACTAAAAATAGAGAAGAAGAGAAAGATAGTGATATTTATGATGCATAATAGTTTTTTATTAGTATAAAATAAAGCTTTTAATATTTTTTTAAAATTTTATAATAATAAGAAGAACTTTAGCTTTATAAAGATATTTATATTAATATTATAAGTTATATATTTAAAAAGTTACTTGCATTTATATTTTTTTAAATTTAACATTTACTCTTAAGTCTTTTTATAGTATATTTTTAGATATATTATTAAGAATTAATTATATAAAAAATAGTATTATATTAATATTATTTTAAGGTTTATAATAATATATTATTTACTATTATATTTTTAATAATTATTGAGATATTAAATAATAAAGCTTAAAAACTTAAGTTTAATACTATATAAATTTAGAAAAAAGAACTTAAAAATAATAATAATTAAGTAATATAATTAATTAACGCGTTAATAGCTTTAAAGTATTTAATTTTATAAAATTTATATATTTAAAGTTTAGACTTTATATTTTAAATTTTTAATAATATATTTTAAATAATAAAAATATAAATAACTCTCTTATTATATAACTTATAATAATATAAATTAATGCATTTTAAAGGACTAAAATAGCTCTATTTAACTATATAAAAATATTTCTTATAAGCCATATAATTAGCCTTATATATATAAGTAAAAAATTTACTAGCGTTTTTCCCTAATAATACATTTATAGGTATTTTAAGAATGTAATGTATTGTATTTAAATACAATACACGAGAATACAATACAATACAAAATACAATACACAATACACTTGTATTTACTATATCCGTAAGAGCTCTGACTATAGTATAGTTTTATAGTTTTATAGTTTTTGTAGTTTCGAATATAAAAAATTATATTAAATCTAATAAAATACTTATAGAATTATAAGTTTTACGAATACCTAATATAAATCCTATATTATAAGCTAATATTAAAAAAGGTGGGTCCTTATATAGCATTATAAGCTTAAAACTTAAAAAACTATAAAATATAGTTTTTATAGTGTAGTGTAGTGTAGTATGTTTTTAGAAAATTACATAATCTAGTTTTTAAGCTTATAATAAGCTAAAAGGACCTACCTTTTTATATAAGCCAATTGGTTATAATATTAGCTAATTTATGTATTTATTATTATAATTCAAGTATTTCATTAGATTTATTATTAATTATTTAAGCTTTTTTGAAAATTGAAAATATAGTTTTCTTATTAATGCTCTGCTTATAATAATAACTTAAAAGCTTTTTAAGAGCCTTTATTAATTATAATAGTAGAAGATAAGTTATTTTAAAGTATAAATTTAAGAGCTAATATAAGAGTAATATCCTTAACAAATCTATTATTATTACTAGTAATAGTATTATGTTTAGGTCTTTTATTACTTCTTAAAAAGCTAAAAAAGCTAGATTTAGTTAAAAAGTTAAATATTAAAGGTAATTCTATAATAATAGGTATTATTTATAAGTAAATTAATAAATTATAAATTAATAATATAATAGGATATAAAATAATAATATAATAAGATATAAAATAATAATATAATAAGAAATAAAATAATAATATAATAAGATATAAAATAATAATATAATAAGATATAAAATAATAATATAATAAGATATAAAATAATAAAAGAAATAACTTACTAGTTATTTTATCGTTTTCTTTAGCTTTTAATACTATAATAGTAGAATATTTTTTCCTATAATATACTAAACTATTAAAGGATTAAAAATAGCTAGCTAGGTAGGTAAAAGTAAAGTTATAGCTTAACTAGCTATAAAAAAGGTAATTTCTCATAGTTTTTTTACTATTATATTTTTTATAGTTTTTATTATACTATACTATATTATATTATATTAAAATATATTATAATATATTATAAGATAAGAATACCTATAAATGTATTATAAAGCTATAAAATATCTAATATTATTAATAAATGCTTATATAAGTATATTATATATTAAAATAAAGCTAAAAATCACGTGATATTAAATCCTTAAAAATTAACCTTAAAATGTGAATATTAAGCGAGATATTAAGCTTTATAGTTATATCTTAAAATAAAAAGTAAGTAAAGTAAGGCGAATTTTTAATTGCTTATAACTTTTCAATAAAATAACTTATAATAGTAAAAAGTAACGCATTTTAAAGGGCTAATTTAACTCTTCTCAATAATAGAAAATTTTCCCTTATAACCCTTATAATTAGCCTTATAATTCTAAGTTAAAAAAATAAGGGTTTTTTTTACTTAAAATATATTTATAGGTATTTTACTAATACAATGTAATAATGTATTTAAATATCATACACGAAAATACAATATAATATAAAATACAATATATAATACACTTGTATTTACTATATTTATAAGAGCTTTAAATTAATACCTTTTATATTAAATATTTATAATTATTATATAAGTAAAAAAGTATATTTAAATATATAATACCTTATTAATTTATAATAAATTCATTTTCTTTTCTTCTTTTGTTAACTAATTATTTTATTTAAAATTTAATAAGCTTTCTTCTTTTATTTACTCTTAAAGTAATTTTAACTTATATCTTTTTTAAGTTTAACTTAAAATCTTATTTTTATTATATTTATTATTAATATATTTTTATTGATTAATTATTTTATATTAAAGAGAATCTTTTTATTTTACTTATTTTAAAACTTCTCTTTTAATTATAAAGATTTAATATTAATAATTATATTATAAAGTTAAGCTATTATTATATTATAAAGTATAATATTTCCTTACTTATAATTTCTTTTTATATACGCTTATTATAATTTTATAAGCTTTATAAAAGTAACTTATAATATCTCTTTAATAAGTATAAGTTTATTCTTAAATTAAATAAAAAAGTTTATAAATAACTTATTTTAATACTATTATATTTAATTTAACTTAATAAGTATAATTTTCTTTTAATAAGAGTTTAAATATATAAATAAAGTTAAATAATAATATAATATTATATTAAAACTTTTACTCTCGCTCTTAACTATAACGCTAGCTTAAGATCGCCTTTAAAACGAAAAATAACCTAAGATTTAAATTCCTTACACTTAATTACCCTTTATTATAATATTATATTAAGGCTATAATAGGGGTAATATAAAGAATATAATACTAATAGTAATAAACGAAAAAGAAAGAGAGCTTATATAAAGCTATTACTACTTAAATATAAGTAAAGAATAATTTATAAAATAAGTATTATATAACCTTAAGTTAAATGCGATTTAAGATAAACTTAATAATAAAAAACACGTTATTTATAATAAATTAATTAATCTTATTTTAATAGCTTTATTAAAGCGTGTATAAAAACTATTTAAGAAGTATATTATCTAAGAAGTAGTATAATATTACGTTAAAGTTATAGCTATTACTAATAACACTTTAATTATAAAAGTATAGCTTTATAATATGATTATTATTATAGTATAAAAAGCACTTTATAGTATTACCTAATAGAGAACCTAGGTAAGCGTTATAGCTAGCTTAATTAAAGTATAAACCTAAAAATCTTCTCTTTTAGTTATCTTTAATTATTAGTATTATAAAATTATTATTAAAGGTATTATAATTATTAAAGCAATTTAAAACTAAACTATTAAAGATATAATAAAGGCTATAAATTAAGCTTTAAAAAGTAATATAATAATAGCTACGCGTAAATTACTTAATAAAGATATAATTATTATATTTTAAAATAATACTTTTTTCTTTAAGAAAAACATAAATTAAACTTAAGCTACCTTTAAGCTAAAAGTAATAATTTATATAAGAATTCTTAGTATTATAATAAAGGCTTTTCTTATTTAATATATTAAAAAAAAGACCTTATTATTAACCTTAATAGGGAGAATAACGCGAAGATTATACGCGCTATAATATACTACTCTTAAAGTAATATTATAATATAAATAGTCTTAATTTTAGAAGTTAAAGGGATAAAATAAGCAAATAAATTATACTAAATTAAACTTATATATAAGGCTAAGATATTTAATATTAAACTCTATAATAGAACCCTTAATCTACGCTAATACTATAACTATTACAAGATAGGCTATATCGCTAAATACTATAAGGCGATACTAAGGTGCGGCCGGTACGCTGCCGCCTAACCAGAGCTCTTACAAATATAGTAAATACAAGTGTATTATGTATTGTATTTTGTATTATATTGTATTTTCGTGTATTATATTTAAATATATTACATTATATAACTAAAATACCTATAAATGTATTATAAGTAAAAAAAACCCCTGTTTTTTTAAACTTAAGATTATAAGGCTAATTATAAGGGTTATAAGGAAAAATTTTATATTATTTGAAAAAGCTAAATTAGGTCTTTAAAATGCCCTACTTTTTATTACTATAAGTTTATATCTTAAAAAGTTATAAGCAATTAAAAATTCGCCCCGCTTTACTTACTTTTTATTTTAAGACATAACTTTAAAGCTTAATATCTCGCTTAATATCTATATTTTAAGGTTTATTTTTAAAGATTTAGAATCACGTGATTTTTAGCTTTATTTTAATATATAATATACTTATATAAGCATTTATTTCTATTATTAGATATTTTATAGCCTTATAATACATTTATAGGTATTCTTATCTTATAATGTATTATAATATATTATAATATAATACATTATAATATAGTATAGTAAAAAATACAAAAAATACAATACATTTAGAGGTTTGCGCCTAACACGAAGACGGAGAAGAAAGCTGCCCTATAATAGCTAGTAGCAGCTAGCTAAGCCTAGCTAGGTAGCCCTAAAAGTAAGGATAAAGTGAAGTTTACTATAATATACTAACTATACTAGAAATATTCGGGATATAGCGTTACACTAGGCTTAAAATAGTGTAATATAATATAATACTTAAAGAAAACTACGTAATAGCCTTAAATACTTAAATATTAGAATAGTTACTTAATTAGTATATTAAAGCTAACTTAAACTTAGCTTAAATCTTTATTATATACGCTTTAATAAACTATTATTAGAATAGCTAGCTTAATAGGTATCTTTAACTAATATAATTTAAAATATACTTTATATAATTATAAGTTATAATAAGGCGAGAATAACTTAAAATAAAAGTAAAGGGGTTTTTCTTTTTATATAAAGGGTTTTCCCACTTAAACTACATATAAAAGTACTAGAATAGCTTATAATAGCTTTAGGGTACTTAAATAAATAAATAAATAAATAGTTTTATTTAATTTAAAATAATAATTAATATCTTTTTATAGTATTTTAAGTTAATAATTAATTTTTTTATATAAAAGAATTAATAAAGTAAAGATTAACTTTATATATATAGCTTAAATTACTTAAATTACTTAAACTATTAAAATCGCTTAAAATACTAGATATAGGGTTATAACAGCAACTACGAACCTTAGCTAATGTGCCACCGTACAAAGTGGTAGCAGCCCAGCCAGTATTTTACCCAGCCACAGTACGACATAAAAGTTATAGTGCCCCCACGAAGCATCTTGGCCACGTAGCCAATGCACTCTCGGCCGGTCACAAATGATGTAACTTCGCTGACACGTTCCCCCCGTTCCCGTGAAAGCCACGAACGGACCTAGTAAATTCCATTGCATGGAGAAGCCACTGCTGGACTGCGAACCAAGAATCTGCTTTTGGGCGATGTGACCATGATCTAAACTTGACAGCTTAGGGCCTACGAAGGCAGGATCCAAAAGCGAAGACGCGGCGGTGATGAGCCGAAACCTGCTGCTAATAAGCGTCTTCTTAACGCGGTGAGACTGGCGTCGACGGAGGTAAAATATTGGATCGGCCACCAAAAATAGACCAGCGAATACGGCACTGTACAAGTTGACGGTCCATGAGTACGACCCAGCAGAGTCGGAGAAAAGGGGCGGACAACATCAACGAATAATTGAGCATAAGCTCGCGGTGAGAGCCGACGTCTCCGTTTCAAATAGCGTAAACTGCAAGTGCCATGGTCACCGAGACATCCAATCTAAGCATGGATAAGATCATGGCAAACGATTCGCCCAAAAAACACCTGCCTCGTCGGTGTAGTGTCGATTAGGAAGGACGAGACGACCCGGATATGTTCATAGCAGAGAGACCATGTACTCTCCCGAGACTTCGATGGACAATGGGATATTGAACCTGAAAAGTCTTACTGAATTGGAACAGGCCCGTGATGATGGCCAATATGCTGCTGATTGTGTGAGGCAGCATGGACGTTGCGTTTCGTGATAGGACGAGATATTAACCCGAATCATAGTCGTCCGGACGGGCAGACCCGTTGCCGTAGGCAAGTTCGCGTGATACTAGTGCTTGTAGCATTTTATCGCCAATGGAACTTGGAGTCTTGCCAAGGAAAATGTGAACGATACTGGGGCATACCGGAGGACAAGAACAGCCAGAGAGCCAAGGAAATCCTGTCGTTTATGGAGTTGGATTGTTCCCTGATCACTGATTTTCTGCCATTCTAGCCGAGAAGCTGAGTGGGCGGATTCTCTGTGACTTGTGCCAGTAATTTTGTTGTCGATAATTTTTGGGACGTAGCACAAGGAGATGGAAAGGCAAGGGTTCACGCGGGATGGAATTTAGTAGCGGAGGGTTATGCTGTACATGGTTGTCCCGACTTTCCACTCGATGAATAAATGCTCTCAACCTCCCGGGCCCGCTTTGTGGCCAAATGGAGATTTCGATTTCGCCGCTAAAGCTACATATGTCTGGTAGACTTAGCTCAAAGTTTAGAACACGCTTGGCAGTCCAGTTAGCGAGGTTTGTACTAGACTCTATTTAGTCACACGGGTTTAGCTGACATCTAAACATGATGTTAGATCAATCGCCCCGTGTGTAGAGGTAGTCACTAGCAGTTGCCATGGCCAATTGGCTCTCATCTGATGCGTTCCATCGGCTGGGATGCCCATACCCATGGGCAATTAATAGACAACCTACCACATGCAGATTCAAATCCGCTGCGAGGTGAAAGCTGTGTTTGTATATGACCATCCTGGACCTCTCGGCTTGCGTGACTATCTTGCTCCTTTGCCACCGCTATCAGATCCAACAATCTCCTAAGTCGGCTTTCATATGATATGTTGTCGCTGAATCTCTATCTGCTCCAGCTTCTACAAGTGCCTTCACTGCATGCTGTGGTCTGTATATCGTCGAGGATCGCGCCAGTCTGGGCCGTGGCTGGTGGATAACGCAGCCGGTTTGCTCTTTGTAGTAAGCGTGTCACAGTATAAATAAAAGGAGGCTTCTATATAATATAAGATAGTTCTGTTGTTGACTAGCAAATACTAGTTGCAAGCTCTATCTAAAAGTAATTGAATCCAGTCCTCTCATTGCTGTGTAATTCGACGAGTGACCTGATTCGTTTCGAAACGTGACAAAGAACCCTTGTTTTGACCCTCGTGTAAACTTTTGTCCCGCGTGTGCTTTGTCTTGCCGCGGAATAGCTTCTGCAGCTAGTCTAAAACGCACGCAGCCTGTGAACTAGATGGCAAGGGTAAGAGTTTAGATTTCGTTTAGAAATCGATCTCATACATCCACTTCCCCCATTTGCACCAGTTTTTGTATCCTATAACAGGCGGGTATGGAGTAAAGTTCTCGACATCCTTGCAATCGACAAAGGCAAACCTGAGGAAAGGCACCATGTAAGGATGATCGCAGCCCTCCTCAGTTTTCCAAATTCTAAAGACGATTCCTTTGTATAATCCATTAGTATTCCCTATGAACTACAATCTCGAAAGTAGTCGGTTCTTGGACTTACCAGCGCTACCATGGCACTTGAACTGGTCACTATTCTCTGGGTATCCTATGTCTTTATAACCCGATAGGTCTAAGTCGACAGCAGTAGCTCTATTAAGAGCGGGAAGTGACTCAATGTCCTGGAACGGAGCCTTTTTATCCCCAAGGGTATAGGTTGACACCTCCGATTGCCTGTTTCCCAACGCTGGTGCGGCGTTAGCAACAGAGCTAAGTGCAGCAAGCAAGCTGATAACTGAGGTGTAATGCATTGCGGCTTTGGTTGAAGGTTTCAAAGAGTCGAAATAGAATGCTGTAGTAAACGCCTAGATAATCTGGATTGCGGTTGGTAAGGTGCAGATAACATAGGGCAGCAACTCTAGGTATTTATACACACAGTTGCCACAGGATTACAACTTGCGTAACGCCAACGGCATATCATATGCCCTGCTATTTTATTGCCGAGGTGGTAATTACTCCGAAATCATGCCACCCTTCGCTGAACATAATGGCTCTTAATACTAATAATGTTAATAGCAGGGGTATTTTTAATGCTATTCGCCTTATAATCGTAATGTAGTAACGGCCACATTGAATACGTACTACTCCTTGTTGATTTTACTATTACACCACTTACGCTAGCTAGTTGAATGTCACTAAACAAGAATGAATTTGTATTACAAGTAGAACTGCCGGGTTACTTTAATTCACATATAACAAAATAAAAGCAATTAATTCTCTACTTTTAGCTCGTCAAACTAAAGATCACTAGAACGTGTCTAAATCATTAATGAAAGGGAGCACAAGCTTCTCAAGCGCGGTGAGTGGAGATAAATTGGGACAAAAGAGGAATGCAACTAATAATATGACAGCATCTTATCTGATCTAATGCCTGTACTTAACCTTGTCCGCCAAGCAAATAGTGAAATTAGCTAGTCGAAGAACGCATAAATGACTCCAAACCTCGGACGATTTTCCCGAGTATAACGCATTGGCGTTTTCCACTTCTCCTTGCAGTGCTCTGAGCACGCGTGACGCACACCGGGTCGCCGCGTGGCATTGTAGCAACCGGACATGTTACTGAAACGGAGTCGTGATATAGTCGATGGCATGCTGCAGGGGTCGTGCGATTCGTGCAGCAGAAAATCGTTATTTTCCTATCAAGGACACCTAGCCACATCCACCCATACATTTTCACACATATATACCCACACAATCGTCCTTGCTTTTTACAAAATGAACTCGCTTTTAATCGAAACCTATTAGTTCTTTACTAACACAAGTCTTGGCCAGCGCTAGTATTATGGTTAGCGGTGAGCCTCTTCCGCCATCCATGACCGAATTATAGGGTTTTAGGCGAAGTCTAATAAACGGCTGTGGGCCGTTCTCTTCGCTTCCAGGTCTCTGTATATCTGTATATATGTCTTCTCTATGTATTGATGTATCCTATAGCTTCAAGTCTTATACCCCGCGCAAGTATACCTGGCATCGGGGAAACCCAAATTCGCCGACATTAAACCGTTGCTTCTGTCGTGTGGATCTTTCCAAACACCGGCACCGCTCTACCGTCAGGTTACGAGTGGTCACGAGCTTCCACGAGTCAGTGTGTACGTCTGTATCTCGGGTGAGCAGATCACCCGCGGATACTGGAAAGATAGTGGCAGGGAGAGTGTACGACATGTCCCGAACCGATTCGCCTCGTCTGTGACAAGGGCTTGATATCAAGGGCTTGGAGTGGAATGACTCTTTTCAATAATAATCTTATAGGATGACATAAGTCCTTGGTTTTCCAAGAGGAAGGAAGGGATCAGTGACTACTTAATATACATGAAAGGAACGGCTATGCCTAAGGCTCCCAGCGGGTCATGTGTTCAGTCTGTGTAACCTCTATGTCCTGTATCGGCGATTCCCCTTTATTGGGGCGGTGAGATTATTGAGCTTTGGCCGTGTGACATCGTCTTAGGCCCAGAAACTCATTTACCGCACCGGCGACCTAGTATTTTAAGTTACAAGATAAATCTGAATTATATTTATCGCGCTGACAATCAATTCAAGGTACGCAGATATCTCGGATTGAGCTGGGCAATGGGGCACGCCATCCTGGGCGCTGAGCTGGACACTTGTGTCGCGCCGTCGTCATGGTTGTAGAGGCTCATGCCAAAAATGGAAATGAAGATGACACGAGGAAACGATCCCAAGACGAGAAGCACCTCTTTGGCTTCATGACACCACAGGACGTCAATTTGGCCTCATTGCGAGCCCAGATTCCGCCGTGCTGCCCAGTAACATGCAGACTCTGCAAAGATCACCTTGTCACAGCTGCCTAGGACGACCAAATATAAGGCAGACGGTAAGGTGCTTATGGCTCTCGCAATGTCCAAGTAATCGGGCATCAATAATGACACTTCAATACAGCCCTATGACCGCGGGCGGCCAAGATTGGACTGACAGCGACAAAGAAGATGATCAGGGAAACCTGAAAAGAACTGCGCTACTTAGAGACCCCTTTTCCGTTACAGAAAGGTCAAGATTCTCTGACAAAAAGAGGGAACTCTGTTCTTGCCATCAGAGCCGCTCAAAAACCGGCTTCATCGATTGGGCGTCACGTCCCGTGGAGATTCTCCCGCGCACGACCGTTCTCGAGGAGCCGGCTCTCGCCATTGACCAGTACCACACGCCTTCTTCATTTGCAGACCTTGAAACAGAGTCGTTTTCTTGCTTATCTGTCCTCGTGAGTCCTGTACTCCCTTCCGGATGATGTATTATCTAACTCGCCTCACTTATCGTGCATGGAAGAGGACCTATTTTACTCCCACCGCGCATCAGATACCGGGCGAGCTTTTAATACAATCATTCAATTTATCCTTGACGGCGCCACCAATAATGAAGCTCTTGTCCAATCTTTGGCAGTTGTGCAGCTGGATAAGCCCATCCCGCGGTCTCGGTATATGCCGATTCTCAGTGGCGTCCTTGCCGTGTGACTAGTAATGATGTTGCAGACTCGCGATGTTGTGTTGGCGGTGAATGAAATAACGACGAGACGCAAGTTTTAGCCAACACGCCGCTCGACCTGGTCAGAGACCATCCATTGTTATTCGGCATAGGGGCGACGACAAGAAGAGAAGGGTGGCTTGCGGAATGTCATAGATGTTCAATAATGACGCATCACGTCATAATTGATAGAACTTGGCTTTTGCTATTTCTGGAGCCCCTGAGCCACTATTGTTGTCGATACCTGAAATTTGGAGTTTTTCCATAAAAGCTTTCAAACTACCTGTTGTACACCACTTGACCTACATGGAGCCTTTAGCTTTGGAGTACGGGGAGGCTTTAACGTGGCACTTAACTGATCACGGCGTTGGGCAGTCACAAACACGATTCTTGTCACGTATCCTGGTTTATTTGCTTGGAGAGTTGAAGATTCCCAGGCTTCGATAGGAATCCTACCCACTGAGTTTGAAATATGACACAGCCTGTTTTATTTAAAGAGGCTCTGGAGAATATGATTATTTTGGGACACAAAAATAACCTTGAAGCCTTTTCCACCGTTGACATCATCTGTAAAATCAGACCTCATAGCGCCTTATGAGCGTGTTGCGAGATCAAAACCTCGCCATTTTCAGCTCATCATCGATGGAACAACTCAACTAGCCACTGGGCTGAGTCGTTAATTTGTGCTGAATTAGTCAGTCGAAGGACTTGCTTGGCAACAAGCTTGAGGGACTCGAGCGTGAGTAGGTCGTTCAGTGAAATACTCCCCACCCTGCAGACATTCCATGGCTTTGATAAGACCGTGCCGTACGATGCGAGGTCTTTATTCCGAGTGTAGGTACCGAAATATTTGCCGTGGAGGCAATGGGATAGCTCAAATCCGAATCTGCAAATGCCGTGGGCCTGTATGTCTTGACTGATGTAGACATGTTTAGCAGGGTGGTTATACCAAACAGCGACCAGGGCGTTGAAGCCTAGTTGATGTCAACACAGGCAGAGTTAGACTGTGAAAGTAGCAAGGACCATCTTTTCGATTTTTACAATGGGAAATAAAACGGAGAGTGGGCTAATTGATGTTGGGAATCTATTGCTGGAGCAGACAGTGTCCTGGGCTGAGAGCTAGAGGTCTTGACAAAGCTAAGCTGCTATTAATGATATGAAATACTTCTACTCCCGATTTCCAGAAAAAAACCTGACTCTATGCAACAGCTTTCAGAACACAGCTGTCAGGATCGTGGGACTGTTAGCAGGGTGACTAGGGAGATGTGGCAGGGAGTCTCGCTACAAGTAAGTAACTAAGTAGGGTTATAATTATATTAATTTCTAAACCTCTCTCTATACACCTTGTTAAGTTACCCTTTTATACCTTATTATAACCTTATAATTGGGGTGTAATTAGGGTATAACTTTAGTGTTATCTGGTATATAGAGTAATACACTTGGTAGATTCTTAGTAGCCCGTGCGCTAGTTTCCCGCTATTAGTCCCTAATAATAGCTAACTTATTATAAGGCGAGGCTTACAATTAGAGCTATAAAAGTAGTATAGTTTATAGTTTTATAGTTTTATAGTTTTTATAGTTTACAATACGCGTACGAAGTTACCTGCGAAGAGGGACCGAATTAAGTCTACTAGTATTCTTAAATGGGATATAAATCCCTACTAATTCTAGTTTAAATTACATAACTATAATTACGTGAGAAGTAGGTACGAATTAAAGCTAAAAGTCTTAATATATAGGTATAAAAGAATTAGTTTAAATATTAAGTAATTTAAATAAGTTTTAATCTTATATTTATAAAAGATCTAAGAATAAAGTTCTTTTTTAATTTCTTACCTAATCGTCCTATGTTCTAGGTCTATTCTTATATAGTTTTTAATATAAAAGATAATATTAAATTTAATAAAATACTTATAAAATTATAAGTATTATAAATAATTAATATTAATTTTACGCTAGGCTAGAGTAGAACGGGAGCACTCACAGTAACCTTTTACTCGTTCGCCTTTTTCTCTTAAGTAAGTGTAAGTAATTTACCCTTAAAAGGGCCGCTCTTTTATAGCCTAATTAGCGCTTCTATTAGGCTTAGAGTATTAACAAGAAAACTACATTTTTAATTTTCAAAAAAGCTTAAATAATTAATAATAAATCTAATAAAATACTTAAATTATAATAATAAATACATAAATTAGCTCATATTATAACTAATTAGCTCACATAAAAAAGTGGGTTCTTCTAGCTTATTATAAGCTTAAAAACTAGATTATATAATTTTCTAAAAACACACTACACTATACTATACTATAAAAACTACATTTTATAGTTTTTACAGTTCTAGGCTTATAAGAGCTTATAAGGACCCACTTTTTTATATTAGCTTATACTAGAAGATTTATACTATTTAGCCGTACAACTTATAATCTTATAAGTATTTTATTAGATTTAATATAAATTTTTATATTTGAAACTACAAAAAGTACAAAACTATAAAACTACACTACAGTTAATGCTCTGACTAATTTAGGCTAGAGTTAGTTAGCTAAATAAGAGTAGCGTTAGGTATAACTAGAGCTCTTACAAATATAGTAAATACAAGTGTATTATATATTATATTTTATATTACATTATATTTTCGTGTATTATATTTAAATACATTATAATATAAGACTAAAATACCTATAAATATATTTTAAGTAAAAAAGACCCTTATTTTTTAATTTAAAATTATAAGGCTAATTATAAGGGTTATAAGGGATAATTTTAAATTATTAAAAAGAGCTATATTAGCTCTTTAAAATGCTTTACTTTTTATTATTATACGTTATTATATTAAAAAGTTATAAGCAATTAAAAATCCGCCCCACTTTACTTACTTTTTATTTTAACATATAACTTTAAAGCTTAATATCTCGCTTATTACCCACATTTTAAGGTTAATTTTTAAAGATATAAAATCACGTGACTTTTAGCTTTATTTTAATATATAATATGCTTATATAAGCATTTATTTATAATTTTAAATATTTTATAGCCTTATAATACATTTATAGGTATTCTTATCTTATAATATATTGTAATATATTATAGTATAATATAATATAATATAATATAGTATAATAAAAAATACAAAAAATACAATATATTTAGAGCTTTAGTTATAAATAATTTAGGTTTTATTTATAACTTTATATATAAATCCCGCATTAATAATAAGAAAGCGCTATATTTATACGTGTTATATAGTATTTTTAGCTAGCTAACATTTAATCGCGGTTTATAGGATTAGGGCCTAAATCTGGAGCGCTAGTCTGAGACCAGAGCATTAACTATAGTATAGTTTTATAGTTTTATAGTTTTTATAGTTTTAAATATAAAAAATTATATTAAATCTAATAAAATACTTATAGAATTATAAGTTTTACGAATAACTAGTATAAATTCTATATTATAAGCTAATAAAAAAAGTGGGTCCTTATATAGTATTATAAGCTTAAAACTTAAAAAACTATATTTTATAGTTTTTATAGTATAGTATAGTATAGTATATTTTTAGAAAATTACATAATCTAGTTTTTAAGCTTATAATAAGCTAGAAGGACCCACTTTTTTACGTAATTTAATTGCTTATAATATTAGCTAATTTATGTATTTATTATAATAATTCAAGTATTTTATTAGATTTATTATTAATTATTTAAGCTTTTTTGAAAATTGAAAATGTAGTTTTCTTGTTAATGCTTTAATAAATTTTTATATTTAAAACTATAAAAACTATAAAACTATAAAACTACACTACAGTTAATACTCTAAGTGTAATATAGTGTGTTTTTAGAAAATTATATAATCTAGTTTTTAAGCTTATAATAAGCTATTAAAACCCACTTTTTATATAAGCTAATTAGTTATAATATTAGTTAATTTATATACTTATTATTATAATTTAAGTATTTTATTAGATTTATTATTAATTATTTAAGCTTTTTTAAAAATTCAAAATATAGTTTTCTTGTTAATGCTCTATCTGAGACTCGCTAACAGAGGGCCCCATTCTCCATGAAGCTAGCCAATTAAAATAGAGGGTAGGAGCCTTTATTGCCCAGCCAACATCCCATCCACGTGACCGACAAGCATCTGGACGATCTACACTTGAGCGTTGCATGTTGCGTTGGATTGTTAGCTTATTATTTAGCAGCACAAGGCATGTCGGCATTCAACTCACAACAAGCTTCGGGAACGACTAATGGAGATGCAGGTGGTCCAGCAATCAACTTGAAACCACCCCGTATACCTTTCCGGCCTGTACGGCAATCACGCCAAACGTTCTTCCTCCATCCGGGCTACCCCGACAATCATAACATTCTTCTCATTCTTCCGGCTCTCGACTCATGTGGAATTCACCATGAAACAGCGCGCATCGCATGTGCTATCCTTGCCAATTCCAGATGGGACGGCTTTCTATCACTCACAAGGGACGGCCCAAAACTCGAGGAGCACCCCGATGGTGTTCTTCTGTCTCGCCGATATTACTTTCGTGTGGAAGGAGGTATGTCGCTATTCGTCTTAGTGCTCGTGCTTTATTGCGACTACTCTTGCTAATGCTGTGTATTGGCAATGCAGATGATCGATATCCCGTTGTACCATCTTTTGATAACTTCTCATGCCCCCCAGAGCTTCCTGAATCATGGTGTGAGAAAGTCGCTCCGATTGAACAGAGCAGCGTGGACGACGTCGGCAAACGCGACCAGATTTGTCGAGTCACTGGCTCCTCACTTCTAAACGAAAACGCGCACATCATTCCCCAGGCCCAGAGTGATTGGTGGCAACGTAATAGTATGTTTGCATTTACCGTAAATGCGGATCAAGGCTTTGATACGAAGTGTCCTGATAACACAATCCTTGTCCGACGCGACACACACAAGATGTGGGATGATCATCGATTCGCCATCGTGCCCAAGGCAGGGAAATGGGTTTCTCATGTCCTATGGAATAGCGCAACGGTGGAATTGGAAGAAGAGTACCACAACCTCGAGCTTCAACCACTCCGCGGTGTTTCAAGATACTTCCTTCTCTGCCGATTTGCGCTTGCCATCTTATCTAAGAGCGCTTTTCTTAGCCAGGGTGTCCCGCGTCGATTAATAACCGTAGCCGAGTCAGGGTCTACCCGTGTCCGTTCCATGTCGGCAGACGAGTACCGTGGCATGTTCAGCACGGGTCGCGCCAACAGTCGAAGCCAAAGCCCGAAGAAGCGACAACGATCGACACAGAATGAGGAACAAGGGGACGAAAATACTGAGCATCCGTACACAGAGACACCCTCGGACACAGACCATAATCTGGAAGAGCCTGAACGGGGTAGACCTCGGAAAAGGAGGTGCATATGTGGCGACGATGTGGTTGGAATCGGGATGAGCGAGACCTCCAAACCATGGCCATTATCCAGTAAATACGAATGTTTCGGGACACCGCGACAGTCTACAAGTCCCACATGAACTGGAGTCTATAACTTCTGTGGCATGTTTCGCCAACTGAGGTCGCGGGCGATCCACAATCTCCAACTCCTAACCTAGCTCCGGCAACGGGGTGTTTGACTTTCCTACCCGGCATTCGGATGCTGAAACGTGCCCTATTCTCACCAGTTTTAGGTCAAGCAAGCAAACTTCATGACCTCTACGCTCGAAGTTTTCGCTAGAAGAAAGGGCCCGTTGCTACTTATCGACCGGATTCATCCGCTGTGAAATGGAAAATTGGCCTCGCTCGTAATAGAGCTGGCATACCCATGATTTCGGACTCAGAACTGGACAGAGAACGCTCTCGTGAGGACGTTGAGCGGATAGAAACAAACTTGCGAGGTCAGGTCTGCGTCGAGTTTCTAGTTCTCGACCCCATTTTCTCAAGCTTCCCAAGCTATGGAGGAGCCATAGCTACCAACTTGACAGCCGCTCTCCGCTGGTCGTAATCTAGTTGGATTGACAAGCGCGAGACTGGGCTTTGGTCTAGCTTGCTGGCTTTATTAAGGCAAATGCTCCATTGCCTGCAATATGAACGAGTCTCAAAGAGGTCGCGTCTCATCGATAACAGCGACAGCGACTTGTCCACATTCAGCCCTTGTCTATAATCATCAACTATCTACTTAACGGTGGCCAGTTGGAACTCTCGGGAGGCTGCCCAAGGAGTAATGGATCCATGAGGGGAAGTGGAACTGATTGCACTCGCGTGGAGTCGTGGACCTGGAGTCTAACGAACGATACTTTGCGACCGACGACAATCTTGCCGCGAACATCACCTGCCCGACCAACGATTCTTTTATCCAAGCTTGACTCGGCGAGATGGCGCTGTCTTTTTTGTTCTAGACCCAGCTGGGCCTGATCTTTTTGGGCTGCCTTTCGATGTTGTGTCAACTTAGCCCTTGGTTCTGGATTGCAGCAAAGACTTTCTTGGCCAGGCTGTTGAGGAGACTAATGACCAATACGCTGTCCTGCCGAAGTTGTGCTGGATGTAGTGTTGCCACGTCGCTTACATGTCTGTCTCCAACAGCAATATATGCCATCTTCACAGCTCTCAACTTTGCTCACCTGTGTCAAATGCTTCTTGCATGCATTGCGACTGCCCAATTTTCGATGACACGACGTCGAAACGCATCAAAAACCAACCGTCTTTTGAGGATAGGTGCTCTATTGTAATCAACTTTCCCATGTGACAAACCCCCATGGACATCTGGTGGTGAGTCAAAAGGCCCACGTGCTGCACGTCGTAGCATTTACGGCATCTCAACAGGAGGTGCGTTGCAACCACTGCGTCTCTAGCCTTCCGGCATTGTAGTTCCTTTTCTGGCTGGCTTCTTATCTATCCAGTCAAAACTCTAGATCTTGCAGGCAGGCTAATTCAATGCATGTTATGCAAAGAAGAGGTTACAGCCTAATTCACTCACAATACCCTGTTTTACCATAAAAAGGACATCTCTGGGCCAATTAATTAAGCGTCAGTACACTTTGCTCAAATGAATGAGTTGAATGACGTTAGAATAGTTGATACCTTGGGGTTTTCAGCAGTACAGTAGGCAGCGAGATTATAAGTAGAATTCGAATACGCCTTTACGAGCCGCAGAGGACTGCTTCGAGTTCAAATGTCTCGAAAGCGCCTGTAATACTGATCCCAAGGCATCGTCCGTAGCTTGCAACTATAACACTATAATCCGTCCCGCTCACATTCTACGAAGACAACGAAAAGTTTTGTCTATTCTAGTATAATATCTTCATATCTTATCCACCCAATCTTGCACAGCCATCTTCCTTGCCAAAGACACGACAAGCTCATCGCTGGTCTTGCCCTGGTTACTCCCATCACGACTAGAAGAGTTGCTTGCTCCGTCAGAAGCAGAGGGACTGCCGTTTTCCAACCTCCTAACCCTTCTGTGAAAGTACAGCGTCTTTTGTGACCTGGGGATGCCGTCTATCTCATTTATGAACAGAAACTTATTCTTTGTCGGACTAGGTGACAGGTCCTTCTTCCGGTCCAAGCGGCTGTAATCAACCTGTACCTCTCTTGGGGCGAACCACGGCAAACTTGAATACGATTTGCGGGACATGGGCGAGATTTCCTGAGTAACCTTGCCAAGGTCGCTGTCATAGGGCCAGCTGATCTTCAAGCACTTAATAGTGTAATCGCCTCTACAGCATTGACCTCGACGTACGGTTGATGCCGATGGACCGCACCTCAGCCATTGCTCCAGCAGTACATGTCTTCCTCTGCAACGCGATCGAAGCGGTTCTGTCTTCTGGATACTAGTAGGACCGGCTTTTTTCTCGCATGGGTCGCTCCACACGCGTATGTGCTGTTGGCAACAAAACCTCATCAAGAACCTCAGCTGCTGGAGAAGTCGCTGCCGGCAGAATGTCAAAGACCAATCGTAATGGTACTGACTTTATTTACGTATTGACAAGTACACACTGAACGTTATCACTAGCATACTTTCCCTTGTTTTGGCATGGGGCGCGGTGGCTAGGTACGTAATCTAATTATATAGTTCCATGTTTCTTATTATATGATGGTGAGTACGCCACCCCCGTGTGCTAGAACCATACGAGCGGATTTGATATTACTCATGCAGGCATCGGACACAAAAACACTCAAAAAGGGCGTGGCCACGTCACGGTATTTCCTGTGCTATATACCCCAGGCCCCTTATATCCCGCGCGACAGCCCTCTATGGAGCCGTGAGGCGTGGAGCTTTACCCAAATGGGGATAGCGTTACCAGATTATTGGGAATGCTAAAATACAGTAAACTAAGTCTATAACGATATCTTTTATAAGGCTTTTTTTATTATTATTAGGCGACTATTATTAAGGTGTATTTATTATAAGACTTATACCTTTAATTAAATTTACTAGGTAAATATATATAATAATATTAGGGGATATATATATGGGGATTATGTTTTCTTTACCGCTTTATAAGCCTTCTACTAATTATACTAAAGCTGCCGTTAAAGCTATTAAAGCCTATTATAACCCTTATTAACGCGCCTGTCAACGCGGTACCTAGGGTAAAAAAGGGCTTAATTTAATACGTATTACGTGCTATAGCTAAATAAGCTTTATAATAGTTATTTTAATTCTTAAGCTAGCGTTTATAGCTTTAAATATTATTAAGTAGCTTTGATTTTCCCTATTAATAAATACGTGTATATAATATTAAAGAAAGAAAAACGTATTAAAAGCTAAAAATTTAACTCTAATAATTAAAGTCTAATAATAATAAAAACGTTAAAATATATATTAATTAAGCTTAAGGCTAATAATATTATAAGTAACTTATTTATTAATAATTTATTAGGGAAAAACCTTAAATAACTGTAAATTATCGTAAAAACCTAAATATTACTAAGAATCTAAGATATAGGATTATTATAGACATAGTTTACTATTATACTCAAATAAGCTATACTACGACCTCGCTCTATAGAGCACGACTAGAACGCTCTATTCTAGCAAATGGGCTAAGTCGTGCTCTTATATTATCCCATAGTAGAGTTGATAAATATATATTAAACTGAATCTTGTCCCCCAACCCACGTCCCTGCCAGGCTCACACGCTTCATGCCAAGATGTGAGCGCATAATGCAATTCTCACTTGGGCGGTTAACCTATTGTTATGTAAGCATGTTGTGGGGGAGAGTGTCGCAGAGGATATAAGAGGGTATAACACACAAAATACTGTGGCGTGGCCACGCCCGTTTTTTGTGTGACAGAGAGGGGGTCCGCAGCTAAAGATATAAGCTTTCTGAAGGAGTCAATACAATCTAATCTGCAGAGTCAATGCAGAAAAAGAAATTACCCTTGCCGCCTCATAGTCTGATACGATGGTCTAATCGGTTCTTGCCAAGCTTCACTCGGCTATTATGCATGAGCCCACCCCCTTTAAACTTTCTTGTCTTGGCTATTGAGGCTGTACAGGCCGGAAATTTCGGAAACTGTAGGCTGGGTACGGTGGCACATTAGCTAAGGTCCGCAGTTGCTGCCATAACCCCATATCTAGCATTTTAAGCGATTTTAGCGGTTTAAGCGGTTTAAGTAATTTAGGTTATATATATAAAGCTAGTCTTTACTTTATTAATTCTTTTATATAAAGAAATTAACTATTAACCTAAAATACTATAAGAAGATATTAGCTATTATCCTAGATTAAATAAAACTACTATTTAACGTCTTTACTTAAAGCTACTTAACTTAAAGCCTCTTTAATTATATAATAAAATAATAAGGGATATAATATAATAAGTAGTATATATATAATTAAGTAAATAATAAATAAAATATATACGTATAAGCTTATAATATTATAAGATCTTACTTAATTTTATTCTTATTTAGCTTAATTAGCTTATCTTAAGTTCTTAGCCTCTTAATTAAATTAATTAACTATTCTTAGAAGCTAATACTTAATTTTATACGTATATTTATTATAGGTAATTTACCTTAATCTCTATTAGAGTAAGAAAACGCGCGATTAGGCTATTTATAGTTATTATATATACTACTAAAATAGCCTAGTAATCGTACGTAAATAGGAAATAAAAAGGCGAATTTATTTATATTTTAAGCTATTTACCTATAATAATAGTTATAAGAATCTCTATATATAATACCTCTTAAGTAAATTAAAAAGGTATTAATATATAAGGGTCTTTTACTTTTAATTTACTTAAGTTTAATATAATTTTTAAGAAATTATACGTTTTACCTAAAAAGCTTAAGAATAGCGCGTTACTCTTATAAAAAAGCGTATAATTTAAGACTATTCTTACTTATATAAGCTAAAAGTAATTAAGGTATACTAGGAATAACACGTATAAGACTTTAATAAAATTATTAGTTATTATAGTAATAGCCTTATTAAGTTATTTATACGTATAAGGTTTCTTATTATATTAAAGCTATAATAATAGTAGCTTTATTATTATTAATTATATTACTTATTCTTAGCTTTATAAATATAATAAATGTTAATAAATACGTATAAAAACATGTTTTTTATTCTATAAATATTAGTTATATAGTAATAAAAAAAGGGTATTATACGTATAATATTATTATTACTACTACTATTATTTTAGAGAAAAAAGAAGGGAAAAAAATCGTATAATTTAGTAGTAGCTAGTAGAGCCTTTTAAGGCCTTAAGTATATAACCTTTTTCCTTTTTTTCTTATACTAGCTAATATTTAATTATTTACAGCTAATAAGAGATATTTATAGTTATTAATAAAAGAAAGGTACGTATATATTATACCTTATAAAATTAATATAAGCTCTGTTATATCGTACGATATTAGAGCTATAATATATTAAGGTGTAATAATATCTTTTTTTATACTCTCTCTCTATTAAATTTTTCTTCTCTTTTTATCTCTCTTTTTACGTACGTATAATAGGTTTTAATAACTAAAAAAAAATAGTGCCTAAAAGCGCTATTACGTATATATAAAGAGATTTAAAATATATACCTTAACTTACTCTATTACTATTATTATAGTAAATCCTAGCTTATATTAATTCTAATTAATTCTAATAATAAAAGCTTTTTATCGCGTATAAAATCTTAGGTATTAACGTAGGTTTTTTAATTAATAGCTTTATAAATTATACTATTATTAAATTTAAAGCACGATTATATAATAAACTTTTTAAAATTCTTTTAAGCTTAAACCTAAAAAGCTATATAAGTAACTTATTAATTCTCGTATAAGAACTTATAGGAAAATCTAGTTAAATTACTTATTTAAGTAATCTCTTTACTATTATTTAAGACTATAATAAGTAGCTTCTTTATTTTAAAGATATATATAAAGCTTAGTTTATACGAGAAGTTAAAATTTTAAGTATATATTAATATAAAATAAGTTCTATTAAGCTTTTACTTTTTAAATAATATAAGAAACTTTATAAATATTACCTAATATTAGAGAATAATTAAATTTAAGACTTTATATAACTTAGCTTTAAAATGTATTTTTATAATTAAACCCCTTAATAGCTTAAAAGAACTTAAATAAAGTAAGCTAGCTTTTATTAATTAAATAACTAAAAATATATAAAAGAATATACGTTATTTAATCTTTTTAAATAAGATAATTCGTATAATTTAAATGTCTAAAATAATTAAGTTATTATATAAATAAATTTTAAAGTCTTAAAGAATTAAAAGCTAATTAAGAAAGAGATTATTAATAATAATACTACGATTAATATATTATATATAAAATTCTCTTTTACACGTATAATAAGCTTATCTCTTAATATCCCTTAAAGCTCTCTTTTAATTATCTTAATTAAACGTAGTAAATTTATAAGCTTAAGTTAAGCTTCTTATATAAAATTAACACTAAAAGTAAATAATATAAAATATAATAGACTTACTTCTCGTACGTAATACGTATAAAAACAGTAACTTATATAAAAAGACTAGATATTCTTAATCTCTTTATTTTAAAAGTCTTATAATTAAGCTTAAAGGTCTTAAGATATTAAGTTTTCTTAAAGAGTTAGGTTAATAGTAGGCTTAAAGTTCTATTAAAAAAGCTTATATTAGTTTAAATTAGCGTATAAGAAATCCCTTTTTTTAGTTTTATACGTATAAATTATTAAGCTTCTTTATAAGAAATAAAGTTAAGTTATAAGATTAATTTTTAATTACTTACTTAATAAGCTTAAATTTATTATTATAAAGTAAGATAAGCTAATAGAAATAAACGTAAATAATCTTAACTATTATTACTAATATTAAGGTTTTATAGCTCCCTTATATATTATTCTTATATTTCTTATACTAAAAAGAAGTTAATATTAATATTATAAAGAGAATTAAGTATTATACGTAAAACCTCTTAATTATTAGTATTTTTATTAGTGTTTAATAGTATACCTTAATTCTAAACACTTTATATACGATAAAGATCTATAAAAATACCTAAAATAATATAATCTTTATTCTTTTACGTACGAATTTTATGCTTATTTTAAAGCTAAATAAAGTTTATAAATTTATCTTAAATTATAGGTATATAAATTACGTATAATATAATTTAATTTATAAGGTTATCTTTCATAAATAATACGTATTTAATTAATTTATTAAAGAATAATATCTATTAATTTAAGGCACTTAATTATAATTACTACTATTAGCTTTTAATACGTATATTTCTTATACTAAGGCCGTATATATAATAAAAGCTAATTTAATTCTCTTAAGTATAAGAATATTAATTTTTATTTATATCTTTATATAATATATTAGCTAAATTTACTTAGGCTAGTATTACTTATACTATTACCTATAATAGGGTCTTAACGCTATAGTTAAATCTTATAAAAAATAGCTGTATTTAAAGGTATTATATTATACGAAAATACTATTTTAATATACTTAATATAGTTATTATAAAGTAACTATAATAAAACTAAATAATATAACGTAAGTATATATTAATATATATATACACTTAAGTACTAAATCTCTTTAACTTCTTATAATTATTAAGGTATTAAAGAAAGTTTAGTTCTAATATATAAAAGTTTATATAATATTTAAGATTTCCCTCTTAATACTATTAAATCTCTTTTAAGAAGACTAATTAATAAAAGCTATAAAGCTAATTTTATAAGACTAAGACTTAACCCTATTATTATATATAATAATATAAATAACTGTAATTAAAGCCTCGTATAATTAATATTCGCTAAAGGTTAGCTTTAAGAAATTAAATTACATTTTAAAGAGTAGCTTCTTACTTTTAACTTATATAAAAACGTTACTTTATATTATACTATTAGTAAATTTAATAAATAATATAAAGCGTATATAATAGCTAGTCTTAAACTTAAAGGTCTTAAAGAATTAACTTATTAAAGTAATCGTATAAAAAGAAGTAAAATTATACGCGTTTAATTAATTTATTTATAATTTACGTATAATATTATTATAAAAACTCTTAGCTTTAAAGCTATAACTTAAGAGTTTATAAGCTAATTACTAGGTTATCTTATTATTAAAAAAGCTTATTTATTATATAAAGAATACTTTATATTATATAATCTTATATAAAAAGCTTAAATATCTTTTTATAGAGATTAAAGAGAGATATTATAGCTAATATACGTAAAAAACCTTAAGAAGAAAGCTAACGCTAAAAGATACGAATATTAATAGTTTATTACTCTTATACGAAAAACTAATTATTAAGGCAATTAATAATCTATTAATAGGTAAGTTCTTTATTTAAAAGAGTATAAATCTTCTTTTATACGTATTTTAGGTCTCTTTATAGTGGTAGTATTACTCGTATACAGGTAATCTACTTAAAATACTAAAAATCGCTTAAACCGCCTAAACCGCTAAAATCGCTTAAAATGCTAGATGTGGGGTTGTGGCAGCAACTGCGGACCTTAGCTAATGTGCGACCGTAGGCTGGGGCTTGTTACACGTGAAACCGTACGAAAAACCGTGGCATTACCAGGAACCCACTACGTTGCAAAAGCCTTGCAAGGTGCTCGGCTTTGAATAGCATTCCCGGTCGGTCGGGGTCGCTTGTCCGGGGTCCTCGCCATGTACCTTTTCCCGCGTCGTATGATCCAGAGGCAACTTGAATGCAGCAGCGACAAAACCGAGTCATTTGAGAATGTGCCATAGTATGAGACGGCTCGTCTGGAACTGCTTTCCGAGAAATTCATCAATCTAGACAAAAAATAAATTGACACATGGGATGAATTCACCAATGCTAGAAGCAAAGTGTTGCCAACCTCCTTGCTACATGTATTAAAGAGATACTAGTGGTTTTGCGCTAGTTGACTACAAACTCTGGCCGCATGGCTATTTGATGAGTTCTTTCCTCAGACCGCTTCCTGCAACAACCTTCTCTGCCAAGCCATGAATCGTAAGCTCGCCCAAAATGTCCTTTGTGCTAACTGTGGCGCCAAGCTCCCTCTTAAGCCATGAATTCATATTAACAGTAACAAGAGAGTCAACGCTATAGGAGCTCAAGGTTCGATGCGTTTCCATATCTTTTAGCGAGATGACTATGATCCTGGATAGAGTGTAAAAACGGGTACCTGTGGGCACCCGTAGGTATTTAAGTTTTTCTTAGGTTATTCGTAGGCTACTTATTTTATTATATAAGTAATTTAGGTATACTATAAGTAATCTAATATAAAGATAAGTACCTTATAAATACTTATAAACGTATAATAATATAATATAATAATATAAATTAAATAAATAAATTAATTATAATAATTAATTATAATAATTAATATTAACTCTTTAATATTTAATTATATTTATAATAAGTCTTAAGTTTTTAAAGTATAAAGTAAATTATATAAGTTTTCTTTAAGTACTTAAAAATACTTAATATTTTTAATAAATAATTATAAGTAACTTATTTTCCCTTATAAATTTATTTAAGTCTTTTTTTTTTACCTATACTTACTTAAAGCCCACGGGTAAGCAACCTATACGGGTACCCGTGGACCTTTTACACCCTAATCCTGGAGATCTTGGCGATAATAGAACAGAGACTAAATCCACTGCCTCTGCCGTGGAAGCTGCACCGATCAGTCCTTGCGCGATGGATAATGTCACCTCTGGTTCCTTGGCTTTTCCTTGTCGTCTAGAAGCGCGCAGGTGAGTAAACAATGGGTACGACATGAAAGCGGGCGGCGGGACAGAGTTCCGCTGAAAGTCGCTCGCAGATCGAAGGCCAGCAATTGTGTGACAGTTGTCACTGTTCTCCGCAGCGCCCCATCGTGGATCCATGTGATATAGAGAGAAGACGGTCTTCTGTTATGGTTCCGTATGCAAGAGCGATGGGAAGTCGGTCTTGGTTTTCAGCAACCCAGCCAAATGAACGAACATTTCCGAGACTGATAGATGTCGTCGGCCGCCCCTGCGAGGTGAGGTGTCTCGCAAACGTATTTAGGAATACGTTTGCGGCAGCGTAGTTGGCTTGCCCACGGTTCCTGATAATGGCGGACCAGGATGAAAGCAAGACGAAAAAGTCCAAGTCTTTGGGAAGATTATTGGCAACATTGATTGTTCCTTGTACCTTGGGTCTAATGGCGGCCATGAATTGGCTGTGTGACATGTTACAGATCATGAAATCCTAAACCACGTCAGAAAAACCTTAACAATAACCTGAGGAGGTGGTAACATGACACGAGTAGCACCATGGAACATTGAACGCAGCCCTTAATAGGAGGCATTGTGTCGCGACACTTCTCCATGGTCTTGTTGACCGATTCCGTGTCAGCTGCATCGCTTATAATACTTTCCACCCGGCAACCAGAAGATTTCAATGTTTCACAGAGCCCTCGGTCCCTAGGATCGGTCGGTCCCGATCTGGATGGGAATATGAAGTTCCTTGCTCCGCGGGAGTGCATCCAAAGCGCCACTCTTCTTCCAATCCCCCCGAAGCCCCCGACGAGGAGGTAGGATGCCTCTCCATTGAGAGTATAATTACCGATTGGCTGAAGACAAATCTATGGCTGCTAGGACCCGGTCATGTGTTGCAACGTGTACGAGAAACACTTACGGGGACCAGTTCATCATCTTGAGGCTGGAAAGCAAACATGGAGGGATTTTTTGACTCTCTATCGCGAAACCGGAGGACAGCTTTTGTAAGTTTCGAGAATCCTAATACGTCAACATCTCTTAGGGGTTTGACTTGAGAGGAAGAGAGCCGACGCCAGGTGTCTAGAAGTGCCTCTTGGATGAGTTTGGGCCGGGACTGTGCTACTGCATCCATGTCGACGGATGTATAAGAAATACTTCCCTTGGCAAGGTCATTCAAAGAGAGAAGATCAGCGGTAGACGCGCCATGGGGATCGACGACGCGACAAAAGGGTGTTGCATGTGATTGGTACACGTCGGAGATACCTGCCGGATCACAGTTCAGATATATATCAATTCCCCCACTGCATTTTGAAGAAAGGATAGCCTCCACGTCCGATGGCACTTGGTCATTCGAGAAGACAACTGCCTGGTTGAGGTTATATCGAGACGCCAGAGCGAGCTTTTCCCCGTTTGAAGACGCGGTACATAGCAGGTTGGCGCCGACGGACATGGCGAGTTGAATAGCCGTTTGCCCGATGGGGTTGTCTGCGCACTGGATCATGATGGTTTCACCCGGTTGCACATGGGCCAATTTGACAGTGCAGTAATAGGCGGTGCAGAAGCTCCAGGGGACTGTTGCAGCCTCGAGATATTCGATCTCGTCTAGGATCTTCTGGACTGCGCTGCAATGGGCGCGGAAGAGACTTGACAGAGAGCCGCTCGATCGAATAGTCCTCACGGCCATGACCCGATCGCCAACAGAAAGGTCTGTTACGGATGACCCAATTTCAGTCACAACACCAACACAATCTCGGCCTATGCCTTGCCCGGGTATCAGACTAGCTTCATTGAGGCCTTGTCGTCTGACGCCAGCGGCATGTACTTTCAGCTGAACTTCATCATGGCCCAAGGGGCTGTCCACCAGTTCGTCACGAATGAAATGGAATGCCTGCGGTTTATGAGGGTCAATTGAAGTAAGCTTGATCCCTTCGGAGATGGCACCAAACTTGACAGATTTATTGTTCGGTTCCGATCTCCTATCAACAGCCTTGTTGATTTTCTTGGCAGGTAGAAGCCTGTTTGTCAAGAGTACTCCATCCTTCATGGCGTATTCACCGTTCGCAGGTATCACACCCTTAGAGATGAAGGCTTGCCGAGCCACACGAGCAACTTGTTCCGAAATGACAGAGTGGGGAGGTAATGAATTGCATATCCCAAGCTTGATGAAGTGACTGTATCCTGATCGCGCTCCCATCTGGCACTTCGGATTAAACCACGACACATTGCCGCCTTCGACTCGTCTGTCGGATTGCCCGCAAGTTCCGAGTACCAACTTGACCTGTTGGAAGTCGGGGTCCTTTTTATCCGAAATCAAATCCCTGCAAGTTCACCAGAGATACACAAAAGTCTGCGCCAAGTGCACCGGCATCCGCCTCACTTAGGCTTACCAACGAACAGTCGCATTCAAGAACGTTGGCCAGCGTTGAGGCACACTCTCCAGCAAGCTGTAGCTGCGAGATGTAGTCGGCATGGTAGGTGATTGCGCATTTGTAGCGATGCTCAGATGTTTTGTCAAGACCCTGCTGTGAAGATGCAATGGTCGCCGACGTCTCGTGGCTGGCGGCCTAGTCTGTGTCTTGTATGTGCAGCCTCAACTTGAAACCAGCTTGCTCCAGTTCCGCATCCCATTGCTTTTGATCTATAAGAGGGTTTGATTGGCGATGGGACTCGATGAAACGCCAGCGGCGTGCACATCAACTGCGGCTTGACATTTTCGATTACGACAAGTTCTCCTCCACTAATCACGCTGTTAGGCACCAGACCATGCGTCGCTAGATAGTTTGTGTTAAGAGACTAGGCTTACCTCTTTAAGAGACTTCTTCTGTTTTTCAAGCTCACTTAAAGATTAGCCGTGGCATGTAAGACCTGACAGTTTGTGTCAGTAATGCTTTTGCGCAGAGGGAGGGCAGCAATGATTGGGATCAGAACCACCTACATGAGTCGCAATAATAAGGTCATAAGATGCGAGTTCGAATCCTTGGAGTGCTGGATCCTTTTCGACGTCAAAGGTCTGGTAGCGCAGAACGTCGGACCAGTCGGAAAAGCGAGATTTTGCGCGTTCAAAGAATGCGCCAGACATGTCAGTGAAGTTGTACGTATCAATAGGAAAAATGCCGCTCGCGGGATCTTGTCCACCGGAATTCCTGAACGCATCAAGGACAACCTTCGTTGCGCTGCCCGTATTCGAGAATCTTCATGCGAGACTGGTCGTGCGACAAGTACTCGGGTAGCAACGTCTCCGGGTAGGCCTTCGTCGCATGTTGTACTCATTATATCGTCACTCCCAAACATGAGTTCCAAGGTGTCGACTTCTGGTGTCAAAATAGGTACAATTTTGGTCCCAACTCGAGTAAGAAGCTCTTCCCGGGCACTTTGCCTGGCTACCCCATCGAATAAGACCTGCTTGAGCTCATCATTCGCACGAGCCTGCTCCAATGCCGTGAGGTCGGCAAAAGGAGCTCGGCCTTGAGTAATGATTTCGGCTTGCGCCTTGATCCAGTCAGCGAATGACCGCGGATGCAAAGGCAGGTCGGCTTCGTTCAATCCGGAGGTTTTCTGCAGCGAGTCTACCAATACGGAAGATGTGAGTCGAAGCCCTTCGTGGTCCTCTCTTGTAAATGCTTTGATTAAGCTGGCAGACAGCTCCTGAGAGCTGCTGACCTTTTCAAAAGATGTAAGCATTTTCGCGTCTGGCTTCCATGCTTCAACATAGAAAGACTCGTCGGCAGCCTGTCCATCCTCCTGTGGAGGCAGAAGAACCAGATCGAGTCCCTTGATTAGGAGATTTGGTTCCAACTACCCTTGATCAAATATCGCAACGTCTGATCTATAAGTGGTTGGTGTTTTCCTCTCCGCCTCGGCAAAGGTTTTGAACTGGCGGCTGGTAGCTCTCTCGTTGAGGGGGTTTGCAATCCAAACATGCTCCAATCGATTAGCAACCATTGAGCCATTCACTATGGAGCCTTCCGGGCTCCCGAGGCACAGAGGACCTTGTAAGATGCTTTTGAGAGCACAGGGGTGAATAGCGTATCGGTCATGAGCTGTCCTAGGTATATCTGGCGATAAGACATGCGACATGTGAGCCATCCGATCTTGAGACAGGAGAAATTCGCTCATTCCCTTTAAGAAATCTCCAAAGTTCATTCCTGCAGACGAAAAGCTTTGATATAACATCTCCGGCTCAACTGTCCGAGTGAAATACCGGTTTTCCGCTTCAGTTGAGGCGGTTGCAGCTCGCATCGTCGCCGAGAATAGTTGTCCGGAAGGCGATGCCTTTCCCTTTCTACCCGGATGGATCCCACGTAGTGTTCTGTCCAACTATTTCCGTCGAGATTATGGGAAATGGAGCGGAATCTTGACCATCCACCGGATAGTTCAGTTGCTTCGTGTAACTGGGACAGAGAAAATATTGTTTCGACTCCTACTGCCTCATCGGGAACGAACAATGACTCCCGGATCGAGACATTTCGCAGTTCCACACTCCCAGCATCACTTGCTTTATGGGCCAAGTTTTTGAATGTTTATAAAGAAGGAAAAGTCTTGGCCGAGAGAGCAAATAAACAAACATGAATGAAGGGATTTATGTTAATATTGGCTTCTGGCAGGTAATCTCTCGGAATTTTGTTTCCCAAGGCAAAGAAGGTACATTCGAATATTCGCACAGTTCTCAAGACAACTTCATGATTTGTAAACTATAAAAACTTCATATAAGGTAACTATGCCGTATTTGTTTCATGGCCCTTGTGATTCATATGGTAGTATTACTAGGATCGACAAGGCATTTCATATGGAAGAAGCCGCTAGCGTAGTCTGCTAGGCTTATATTGAGAGTACATAGCGTGATTATTTTTCGCACCCCACAGCTTGAGACTAATCCATACAAGAACTAAATAGCTGTGAGTTCGTGAAATATACTCATTAGCTCTTTAGGGATAAATTTAATAAAACATATTGTTATGAATATGTGGTGGATCCCGGCGACTTGACCACATGCTTCGTCCGCACCGCCAATTAAGTATAGTTTAACTCTCATACACTTTATAATGCCACAGTTAATCTACAGGTGCTTGCAGGTAAACTTTGACTTAATCGAAAGCCAAGACTGGTCTGGCAGGGCGTGCTGAGTATCTACCAAGCGTGCCTCAACACGGAGAGCCACTTGCCAACTATAGAGAACCTGACATATTACCTTCCAAATAGAATTCGATCATAGCGTCGCTATATTTACGACGTATTCTTACTAGCAGTTGTTCGAAGTAGATGAGAGCACTGGCTCCGCAAGTTATTGCTTCTAGGATTCTTGCCTTTCTCAGTGCAGGACTTGATTCGATTACGTAGTCAATCACAAATAGACTTAGCTATCCGTTCTAGGACCCTTGCTTAAGACCAGTCAAAAAAAAGGAGTTATCACTTGCCGTGAATGTTGCGTCTCATTTGCCGCAACATCATCGGAAATCAGCCCATGATGACCCACGGTGCTGCCAACTTGCTCCGCACCTCCATTTATATATCAGGGCACCGCTACTATAGCGATGTCATATCTACCCCAAATAGGAGTAGATTGAATTAGTGACTAACCTGCCATGTAGTAAATACAAGTAGGGAAAGAACTACGAAGCTGAGCTGCACGGGGCCGATCATAGTATTATCATGACAAAGGCTCAGTAGAGGGCTTGGAGTCAATAGCTCAATTCATCTGTTAATAGTCTCTGGGTATTAAAGGTCCTTGGCTCTTCTCAAAGCCTCTGTCACAGATCGGCCTCATTTATACAAAACGGGGTGAGCCTCGTGCCATAGGGTCTCTTGATCCTAGCCCTTGTGTAACATCCATGTGACAGTGATGTAGCATGCTAAGATGATATAATAAGCCGAAGTGGATCGAACTCCATGTGCAGAATACGAGGTTTCCTTTTCTTTCATACCCTTTAATCCAAGTAACACACAACTTGTTTCTGTCCAAGATGCTTTCTGGCTGTATCTTTCTCTTATCCTGGGCCTTCCCCGCCACGGCCGAACCAGCTCCAGAACGGCCCAGTTGTTCGCCCACCTTGATTCCCGATGGTTTGACCGACAAGCCGTCGAACAATGCCGGCGCTCCGTTAATTCTGAAGCCATCTTGTAGTAAGCTGAACACTTCAAGCCACGCCGTCTTCCTGCGCGGCAAGCCTGGCGTTTCGCCGTTCGCCGAATTCGGTGCTCTAGTTAATGATACAACTATTACACCAGAGGGGATTACAATCAACGGCCTCAACGATGGACATAACGCCTTTACTGTGGTTGCTACTGATAGACACGGCCAGATCCTCATGGGTAATTTCATGTTGCCGGTCGGGGGAAATAATACACCGCATTCGGTCGTCGAGGAGTACGAGGGCATCTTGTCCCGCACCAACCTATCACCTTGCACAAAATGCAGTGGTTGCGACGCCTGCCCTGCAAGTCCAATGTGCCAGCCAAGCTGTCAGAACCCTGACTTCGGATCGTGCGATTTCTACACAACTTGTGCTGAAGCCAGCCTTCACTGCGGGCCCTCGGGTTATCCTATACGATATGGCGACAAGATTTGTAATCACTTTAAATCTCGTATGGGCGCCTTCTCAGATCAAGGCCAGAGGTGGATCAATACCACCATGAGCTGCCTGCAGAAAGCCTTGATCGGACCGTTGACGGATTGCGGTGCAACCTGCGATGGAATAACGGCGGCAGCCTTCGATTCTCATGCGCCATGCTACGTTAATAGTGGCGTTTGTGACTTGCCGCTGGGCGACTTGCTTCAGCTTGTCATCACCTTAAATACAGACCTCTTCGTTGGCCCGGCCATGCAACAGATCTTGAGTACGGTGAAGGGCTGCGCGGCTCATTTTATCGGTGGAATAGAGGCGGGGGTTTTGGAGTTGAAGCAATCAATCATCAAGGACAAACGTTACGCACAGGACCATCTTGCTAAAGTTGTTATACTTGAAGGCGTAAAGAAGCAATTACTAAAGTAAGGCCAAAGTCGTACGAGATGGCCGCAGTTGGTAGTTTCATTAAATGTTATGCCAAGAGCCTCTCGCCCATTCTATCGGATCAGGCTAGAATACATATCGTCGAAATTGACGCAGCTGAATAGATCGCAAGCCACCCTGATTAAACTTTTATTACTGTTCAGTAGTAGTTACTACCTAGGTACCTCGTCTCACACTTTACGAATAGTATTCCTGCCTCATTTACTACTGTTGTGATAGTGACTCTGATTTGACTCGGCATAAATGACATAACGTTAAACTCAACGTTGGGCCATGCCTAAAGCACACTTTAAGTATTGGGCTGGCTTCCATTACATGATAGAGGGAAGTGAAACATGCAAGAAAGTTGAACCCAATCTTATTATTACCAACTTTATTTATTAAAAGGCAGGCAATCAAAAAGTATACGGCATAGGATCCACGTTAATACGCAATACACGTTTCTTCTATTATGGGCTAGTAACAACTGCACCCAATCCGATTCGCGAAAGGCTTAGTCTCGCAGGATCGAGCCTGCAAGACTCTGTGTTGCTGACAGCATGAGTTTACGGCATTGAATAACGGAACACCTGCTTGCATTATTCTTACTAGTAGTCGTCAGTAGAGGTGGTCTGTTGAGTTGACCATAAATACTGAGTTGTATTGCCGTTAACTGTGATGACACCAATTATCAACTCGCTCATCTACGCATTGTATCTCAATTCTAGCCTCTCAGAAATCGGCAACCCTGTCACAAGCTAAACGAACCATACTAAACATCATGAAGAACGCCTCGTTGCTTGTATTGGCAAGCATAGTCGCACTAGCTGCACCAATGGACACTCGCCAAGAAGTGCAAAAGACGCCGATATAGGACCTACGAGGTTACATAGATTGAACACATGGCCCGCTAGGAGCCTTAGGCACAGCTGTTTCTTCATGTATATGTAATGGTCACCAGTCCCTTCCTTTCCCTTGGCAATCAAGGACTTTTAACATCCTACAAGATTAATATTGAACAGAGTCATTTTGCTCCAAGCCCTTGATATCAAGCCTTTGTCACACCTAGGGCCAGGATGATATTGATGATGCCCTCGAGGGCAAATATCATGCGCCAGTCGATCAAGCTGCCAAAGTGGTCAAGCCTCAGAATAGCACTCGCCAAAAGACCACCGAATGCGCCAGCCAAGAGGGGCATGACCGGGAATAATGACAGGCAGAAGGTCAACTCGGCGCGCTTGTACAATGTGAGACAAAATATGAGATTTCTGGCAGCAGGTCAGCTTCAAAGACACGTAGAAGAAAGCCAACTCCGCACCAGGCCTCTCGAGACTGGACAAACTCGGTGGCCACACTGCATACTCCCAAGAGCAAACACGCAGCTGGAATGAGCGACCCGGGCCCGATTATCCTGTATATCGCGACGGCCGGAAGCTCGAAGATGATGTAGGAGATGTGAACCACGCGGCTTAACGGAACGGCCCCCAACGCCAATAACCGTAGCTCTATTGTTTCTGATAGAAATAGCACATGACTGTCCCAGAATGGATGTGAACTAGAATCCTGGAATTACTTGCGTAGAATATTGATAGCTTTTCTTCTTTTTTCTCGCCCTTTTTTTTCTCGAAACAGACTCAGAGTCCAACGGAGTGTTCGAGAGTGCCTTGAATGAGACAGTTGTAGTCTGTGAAAAGACTTGGCAAGTACGTCTAATTGCCCTGAAAGTGCAAGAGTTTAGAAGATGAAGAAGGTTTGGGATCATTTACCTAGTCTCTGCAGGATGAAAGAGGGACGTCAAAGGATTTAACATCAGCCTATACACGTCGTAATCGTGCATCCAGTTGCACATTCAATTCAACACCTATTTGCGAATGCAAACAGGGTGCTTGGTTAAAATACAAGCACCCCGGTTGAAATAAAACTATACCTTGAAGCAAGTATAGCACACTAATACGGTCTCGTATAAAATTTGCGGTTGAGTTACTCCTTTATGCCAAGGATATATTTACCAGGATGCTATAAGGGCTCTGAGGGATAGAGTTCTGTCCGCTGCTGGAAACGAGCAAGAGGTAGTACCACATTTCCAAGAGCCTCCTCTAAAGATACCAGCAGCAAAACACAAATTAGACACAGTATCCCGAGTGCGAAGAGTGAAGATTCCATTCATCCCATTGCCAAGTTATCCTTATCCACAGCGGAACTCTACGCCTTTACCTCAATCCAACTCCATCATGGTGGCCTTTCTAACGCCAAACTTCCTGGAGATTGTCAGCCAGCCAGCTGTATAACAGACGATGCGAAACGAAGCCGCGTTGGTATTCTCCCCAAAAGCTGCGTCCAATGCCCTTTCAACGACGCCGTAATCGACGAAACCTAGGTTCTCGACGGCTTCTCTCGTCAACAAGCCACTGAACATATTGTGCAACGGGCCGTCCTTGGGCCAGTTAGTCGGTGCCCAAAAGGTAACCTTTTTGCGGTTGTACAGCTCGTCGGTAATATAGGGACGAGCCGCCTCACGAAGAATCCATTTCTCCGTCTAGCCTGTATGGACCAAATATCATGCAAAGCTCATGTGATTAGTAGAAGGGGAAAAAAAGAGAGAGAGAAAAGAAGGCAATAAGGAAAATACTTTCAAGTTTTGCATTGTTAGGGTAGTATTACCATAATAGGCGAAATGCGCGTTGCAGGGTTGGTCGTAGGAGTCTACCAATGAGGTTATTCCAGTAGGGGAACAAGCTGAGATGCCGCTGGACGTTGACAGATAAGCGTCATGCGGACTGCTGTCGACCCCAGCCGACTCGTGAACTCCTAGATCCCGGATTCTTCGGGTCCCTGACAACGAACAACGAATAGCCTCCAGGTCAAGGTTGGGAGAACTGAGGGAGTGCGGAGGTCGGATAGGGGGGTTAGGGCTGACTAGCCGTCGACACGGTCGCCACTCTGCTGAATCAGATATCACAGATCAATGAGTCGGTGTCATCAGCTCAGATCTACGACCGGATCTGCTGGGATTGAACTGAGGGCGATCGTAAATCCCACTCGGCTCATGCGAGAGCACAGTAGTTGGAGCAGCCTTTTCGCTGAACAACGCATTACTTGAGCCCATGCTGTCGATTGAGCCCTGTTGACTATTTACAACATCAACCATACTATCGTGTCGTTCCTTTCCGAGCTTGCCAAACTGAACCCAAGTAACGTGAAGGACGCTCGTGAACTGAGCAGGGAGTTGGCCCATGGCAACCAAACAGGAAGCGAGGAGTCCTTGCAAGATTCGATCAATCAACAGCAAATCGGCGGAGCAGAGAGAGAAACTCGGACAGGAACGCGTAATTGGCGCAATTGCATAATTCGATGCGACAGGGTGGCGGAGAATTTCTTATGTATGAATAGCGAAACTACCTAGAAACTTAACTGCACCATGGTTACTAGTTGTGACAGCATCACCACCACCGAATTGGCTGACTCTCAGACGTCCGTGTGTGACAAGAGCTCAGTGAGGGCCTGGAGCAATAGCTCAACTCTGCTAATAACAGTCTTTGACATCAAAGGATCTTGATTTTCTAAGAGGCTTAAGAGACCGGGGTCCTCTATAAATACAAGCAGTCGATGAGACTGTGCCCTAATCCCGTGATCGTAGCCCTCGTGTAACCGTGTGACATCGTGCTGCTTGAGCTTAATATTGGACGCTTATCTTGAAAAGACCTAGAAAGTTGCCAATGCCCGCCATTTAATGCGACTTTTAAAGACCACGTCTGTCGTACTCTTTGATACGTCCATTACGAGATCCCGACGGTATGGAAAATCAAGGCTAAAGCCACAACATGATTCGGTCCCGATCCTCACATGAATCGGCTGGTCCTAAAGGAGAATTCGCGCCAGGGTCGTCGAGGCGTCTGGAGAGCTCTTCCGCAGAACAGTCCAGGTAAGCATTTTCACCAAGGATACGCATGGCAGCATCTTCTCTCATCGCGTCAGTGTGCGCGCTGTGGTCCTCGCCGTCAGCATGGTCGTACCAAAGGCGGTAAGGCTATTTTGCTGTCTCAATATGCATCTTGGATGTAAATAGAGTTAAGCTGAACTTTCCAAGCTCCTTTGTTTATTGTGCAATATTCTTGCTCGGCCCACGGTTGAGTCCGCCCGAGGAAGCGACAAGACTCAAAACCAGAGTGGAGTGCTCTCGAAAATGCGCACTTCTTTAGTAGTGCGTCCTCTGCTCAGACAGGCCTTGTACATCTATATCTTGTTCCAACATTTGCACAGACTGGTGTTGGAGACGCGAACGGTCTCTGCCGCTAGAAGCTACGATTGAGAAAGAGTCACTATCAAGACATCTTTGCAACATGGGCCACCCGACTGAAATCTTGTAATTGACCTTCTCAGCTCTGGCAGGATACGTGTTTAGAAGATAATGATTAACCTCCACCGTACAATTCTAGAGTTTGGGAAAGCAGCGGAAGCCCAGCACAAGACTTGACATGGAGACGGTATGGAGAACGTAACTGGAAACACGTAGTCTTACAAATCCGCGCAATTAGGCTCTGCCTCTTGTCTATTGCTTTCGGGCTGCACAAATGAGCCACTTCTTCCTATAACTCTGGGGAATGCGTGTACACGTCACGTCTTCTGAGAAATCCAGTTGCGCCAGCTACGAGCCTTTGTTGTTCTCGTCCATGATGTCAACCGGACATGAGAGGTATCATTAGCTATCCGGCCAGAGAGTGTTCTTTTGTAAAATCATGATATTGTGGCTTCAACTCGTGTGCCGGGCTAACCCTGGCCGCAAAACTTAGCGTATCTCGACTGCTTCCGATGACGGTGGGTATGCGGTTAGCAAAGGATTGTAAAGTTTTCTTCGCCCGGCTAGTGCATTTTACACCTGCATTACGAGTTAAAGAACGCCATCCAACTATCAATCGTCATCACAACCAAAAAACAAAAAGCGCTACGGTAGATTTGGTCATCAACGTTGCTTATAATAAGTCGGCCTTCGAGCAATATTTCGGCTGGCGAGCAGAGGATCAATCCAGGTCATAAAGTATAAATCACTCATGGAGAGCCGCTTATCTCCATTTTACTGGTATTGTAGGTTTGTAGGCCCTGTTAGTGAAACGAGATATTTCACGACTTCCCTTGTCTACGGCAGGCTTCTTCCGAAGATCCGCGCTTGTAACTGCCGACAAATACTGTCCGTATCCCGTGCTTGAATTGGTGTTTGCAACCGATGACGGAATTACTGCAATCACGTTATTACCCATGAGCGACTCGTTTAGATAGTTCAAATCTATAGCTTTGAAATGGCGGAGCGTCTGAGCCCCAATATGCAACGCGGTCTTCTCTGGGGCGGCTACAAGAGCAGGTATTACGTTACGGATATCTACTCGCGCCCTAAATCGTTCAATGTCCTTCCACCCCCAAGTCCACTCAAGACATCAATATATGTTGAAATAAAGAGAAACAAAGTATTAACAAAGTTTATTTTGAGTAGTTCAGGCAGGCTTACGTAGGAGTAGAGAAACAAAATACTTTCATTGCACGTTGTCCACTTGGCCAGCTGCAGTTGTGGCGCGGCGTGGAATATAACGAAGTCTAGATTTCCTCGAGAAGTAGCGTGACGACATGTTACTCCCTTTCGGGCCTCGTGTGGCCGTAATAGCCTTGCTTACGCATTGTTCGACGCTTGACCGGACCAGATCCAAGATTCAATCGACGGCACTGCATGTAACTGATTGTCTTTTTTGTTGGTATTATGTCATCAAATTGGAGATAACACCGACATACTTTCTCTACCTGGAATATCACGTTGTCTCTCCGCAAGATTCATTGTAGCGGGCTCAGAAGATAGCACAGGAAGTATTATTAGCACGTATTGTTAGGCTTAAGTTAGACTTACCATCAAAAATAGCGCATAGTAAACTAAAATTGTTTAAATGATGGAAACGATTTTATTGTGCATTCAAAAGCAACCTCGTAGGTGCGGCGAATACAAGAACTCATAGAAGATTCTCCATTTGTCACGCACCTAGACTACCACGGGCTTATTCCAAGCGAGCTTGGACTAAAAGACGCTTGGATTGTCAATGAACCTTCAAGGGAGGTCTAAGTTGTACTCTACAGAGAAACCGGCTTGAACTAGGCCCTACGGCCACGTCTACCCGAATCGGGAACAATTGAAGTCATCACCCTCCCCCCTAAACTCCTTTGTCCTTGCTGTCCAGATGTACTCGGAACCCCCAGGCTTTGGTATAAAGCCTCTTGAATCCCCCACACTTTCCTCCTTACTTCTTTTCCACAGGCAAGCAACAGCTCACTAAGACACAACAGTAGCTCTAGTGTAACTCAACTTACTTTTCCTTTGCTACGACGCCGTTGCTCGTCCTCACCTTTACGAATTCCATCCGCGCGTGGTATCGCGTCTACTTTTACGCCGCTTCCTGGACTTTACTAGATCTTGCGTCAGCCGCAGCAGTCAACCGAAAATGGCGTTTGTTTATACCATTATTGGCATGGGAAGCATGGTTGCCATGATGGCGGGTGCTGGTTTCTCCGTCGGTGCCGCTGTCATGGGCGCCATCTCCTTGACAGTAAACAGGCCCGTGATATTCAATCCGAACAACATCATCTACAGCTTCAAGCTGGGCCTGGATGGTGCCGGCACAAACGAAGGCTTCGACCCTCTCCGGGGCGCCGGCGGACGCGCCCCAAAAATACTGGTTTTCGACAACCAAGGCAAGCAGTTGGGCCAAACGAAAAAGCAAATTAAATGTGGCGACGGAGAAGATCACTGTGTGGAAGTGGTCAAGAAGATCAAGAAGCAGCCCTCCTACGCGCTGCTTCTTGGTCTGGAGAATCCCATATGCCTCGCTTCCGCCAGTGTCTCCTACCCTAGCGGAGACAGGTATGCATGGGTTGGAAACTGGGCACACACCTGCGACAAGCCATGGTACGTTTCAGACTTATCCTCCATAAGAGTATATCTGTCCTGACGTGAATAGGTACTTTTCCGACATTGACGCTCACCACGACAACGGCTCCGTCAAGCTTCTTTGCGCATGGTTGGGCCAGGATGGCTACAAGGAAAACTACTCGACGGGCATTCGAATCCATTTTCCCGAGTTCGCCAAGGGTTTTGCCGGCAATGGAAACAATGCTAGCTAGTACGTTTATCAAATCCTCTGCCAGAGTTTTATTTTCGTTTCCAAAAAAAAGAAAAAGAAAATTCAACTAATAACACGCCGCGTTCTTTAGCTACTGCCGGGACAACAACACCGCTCTTGCTTTCTACAACAACCAGAGCCCAAAGTTCTTCAACGGCGACAATGTGCAGGAGCATAAAGTCAATGAAAAGGACAAAAAGAACCAGAAAAAGAAGAAGGGCAAGAGATCTGCTGGTATGAAAGCCCCGTCTGTCCGGTCTCACCATGCTGCCCACTCGGCCAAGCTTTTGTGTGATAGTACGAGTTCCGTGGGCCCAAGCCTTGTTTCTGTCCCTGAGCGATCCTTCTGTCACATGCCTGACAAGGTGCTTTACCGATTTTGCGAGGATGTAGCCGTTGGTGCCTGCTGGGACCACGAGGCGCATGCCTTTGCTGCCAAAGGGCCTCGCGCCATGCTTGCTCGGGCTGAATTGCCCGACATGGACTTTGAGGAGCCGACTGTCTGGGGAGGGAATTAGGCTTTGGTCACGACGATGGCGGTCTCTGTTTCCTTTTGTTTCTCGAGAATATACCCAACAGATTTTGCGTTTTGGTATTGCGTGTGGATTATGGGTTTCGCGTCAAGGTCTTTGCCGGCCATGATAGCGCCATGGTCAAATAATAGTTTGGTTTAGTTTTGTTTTTGTTTTTAATAATAGTTTAGTTTTGGCTTTTTTTTTAATAATATACTTGAATAGTACCTTTTCCTGTTCAAGACGGGAGTGATGCTCACTTCGACATTTAGCCCAGGGATGGCATTGATTGCGACCGTGCGCCACCAAAGCCGCTTGGCGCTATATACAGAACTACTAACCAAATAAGCCTCAAGGCTCGACATTGACAAGCCTAGGTGTAATTCTAGCCCTCTCCTTAACCCTATGGCTGCGATGCTAACCCATCCAACTCCAAACAGAGGGCCCATCGTCGCACAGATCCATCGAAGGCGCGCATGATGTGGTCATCGCGCCCATCATGTTACACACCACTCTAGCAATGAAGAAGATAATGCCTGTTCACAGCTTGCTGACTCCTGAAGGATGCGTCATCATTTTAGAGACTGTCCACAATGACTGTCATCGAGTCAGACTGCCCACGGCAAGTCTTCCATGCTCGTGGCTCTGCGCGGAGACTGGCTGTCACTGGGCGAGACCCCAAGTGAGTGTTTACAGGCTGTATCAGAACGTCTGTCTTATTCAATTACATTGCCTTGGCTCGAGATAATTGCTCGCTACACCGGGCCTCGGCTGAGTCCATTACTGCGCACAGAATTGGACGATCCGCCCACAAAAGTTTTAAACCATCTAGCGCCCAAGTATCAATATTCCCTACCTAGGAAGGCAACGAAGGTGGCCAAGGCCGATAACCCTTGCAGCTACATATACTGCCTTCAGCAACAACAACAACACTAAAGCTGATGAATATTTTCGATGTATTCATGGCAGATGAGACCATGAATACTACGCGCATCTTGAACACTCCCCTGGAGTTAAGGCGGCTTATATCCGAATAGGACGTGGCTTTACGCGACGTAGCTCTCTTTAGCTAGTGTCAAGTCATGCAAATAGGGCTCATAATTGCCAAACAGGACAGACAAAGTGAAAGAATGAGTTAACCTTGACAGCCGTTACCTTGAAGAGCGACTTGATCTAGACGTACTACCATTGTAGCGACGACGAGCATGGCATGGCTCTGTCTAACAATAAACTCGGTGCTCGAAGGGTGAACAAGTTTGTTTTTCAAGCATGTCACGCGTTGAGCTATTGTTCAATTTCGTTCTCCTCCACAGCCGGGGAGCATGAGTTGAGTTGCAAATAGACTGGTAAAAGATCAACCGTGGTACTGAATACAAAATAATCAGTGCAGTATTACTTACATCGCCGCCTGTATACGTGTCGGGTCTGATGAAGCACTACACAGAGGGGTCGAATAATCCAAATAGCGCTCCTCAATACAACAGCTTCGGCACCGCCTGCAGAGACCATGGTACGCTGGTATCCCGTACTGGCATAGTAACGACTGCTAACCTTGGGCTCGGCAGCGGTTCTGGTTTCGAACTCGTCTTCTCCAAGCAACTGCCCGGCGGATCAAGGACGATTGTGGCAATGTCTTTCGTCTCCAACTTATCCCATGAACTATAAGCCAAATCATAGGCATAACTCGCCGACTGCTTCCGTCGCCATTACGTGGCTTGGTTGATAACTTGTTCCCCGAATGGAGTCTGCCATCTCGGCTTGTTTTAAAGGTATGCAAGGACGGCTGGGGTGAGGAATTTGAAAATGAAAAGTCAATATACCATCAGATTAGAGATCTTCAAGAATTGTAGTCCCCAAGTGCTACGGTGAGTGTTATTACAATGACACTAGGGCCCTGCTGCTATCAGATATCGGTGGCGAATGTGTGGGAAGTCCTGCAGGAGCTACAGTAGAGATGGATGGATTCCGCCGAATGATGCGCGCGGCTTTGACTGATATGGCCAGGTTTGGCGTATTGCCGGATGATATAAGGCTAGAGAATTTCCGCGTCGTTGGCAATAGGATCATGGTTGTGGATTTCGAGATGGTACGCAAACTCGACACTCAGGACGACGTTGACGAACAAGTGACGTCTATGACGAATTGGTTGGCTCGTTTGTATCAGGATAAGCAGCGATGCTTCTTGGACGATGGCTTAATTGAGCCAGAGAAAGAGAGGGTGGATCAATGAGACTTGGCAACGTTAATTAAGATTCTTTCCTGAAACCAATTCGCACACACTTTTGGCATATTGGGAATTGCGGGGAATTTTTATCATTACAATCGTGCTCTTTCTGTTGGTACCGTATCGCCGTCTTCACGGAGTTATTGTAGGTTTCGGTGGGAGAGTGTCGGCCTAGATATTCAGACTTCCTTGTAAAAGACTCCATACAAGTAATTCATGGGTCGTCTTTTTTCGAGAGCCACGTGCGGCAACACCTCGGGCGTTACAAATTTTGCTACAGCTATCCAACATGTCGAAGCCATGTCATGGAATGACCCGCAGCATTTGTCCTGCCTAATTTGCTCCGTATCTCAAGTATAATTGCCTCGGACCACAATGCTCTTTTAGGAGTTGCGGAGGCATGTAGTCCTTTTAAATCACAGGCCCAAGTTGTCCGATACGTCTTTATAATACGTAACCTCGGAGGCGCCGCCTGTGCGAAAGTCAACTGCCAGGGAGGCGACACGCGACGCCAAAACCGGCAGTGGCAGCACAGGGGATGAAAGCCGCTGCTAGCTAGAGCAATCCCGGACTCACAATTATCCATGCTTCCGGTTGCCTAGGTAGAGCTGCGCCTGTTGCCCCCAAGTCCGGGACAGTTGAAGCTACATGGGTCGGACCGTAGTGGGTTTCAGAAGGCCATCTGCATCAACAGTTCCGTGTGAGTCATCTGCATTAACGGTTCCGGGTGACTCCTAGAGATCGTGGGTCCTTCTGCCGTGGATCGACTTTGGGTTGTTCATCGGCACTCGCAAGTTTCCATACTTGATAAATAATAGGGGTATGGCCCTTGTAAACCGGCGCGTGGCGCATAAACCAGTCCATCCTCGAAGCATCCTACTTTGATTCAACAATGGAAGTTCACCCAGAGTAGTTTGTGACACGACCGGGCGGCGTGAAGGTGTGCTACTAAACATTTGGACGGAAAGAAGCGACACCGTTGCTGCTGCTCTCTGGCGGTGCGCAATCCATGTTGTGCTGGCACGAGGACTTCATTTCAATGGCGGATAAACAGTTGGGAGGCTCTTTCATCATCCGATTCGACTACCGAGACACTGGAACATCTACAAATTTCCCCCTAGGAGAAGCGGCTCACTATTCCATAAACGACTTGTGCGACGATGCCGTCGCTATTCTAGACGAATTGCGCATCGAGTCCGCCAACCTCGTCGGGTTCAGTCTCGGAGGCGCCATCGCATGGATGATTGCTTCTCAGCATCCGCAGCGCGTGAGAAGCGTCTCTCTTTTCTCATCAAGTCCTGTCGGCCCATTGCCATCTGGCCAAGACGCCCTTCCGCAATGGAACTCCGAGCTCAGCGCTCAGCGCGCAACGGCGCCTTTCCCCAGCGATTGGCAGAATCTAGACATGGTCACGGACTTTCTGATGTTCTGCGTCGACTGTACTTCATTTCCCAAGTCCGAAGGTGCTGAGCGCGAGGAAATATACCGTAGACAGACCATCGAGTTTGCGCGCGTCTCCAGGCAGGGCAATAGTGTGCAGAGCATTTTTAACCAGAGTGCAGCTGTATCTGGACGCTAGCCAAGAGAGTTACTGCGCGATGTCAAGTGTCCCACCACTATCGTGCATGGCCGAGAGGATAGGAATATTCCTTTGGCGCACGTCGAGGCCCTGAAGGAGGAGATGAAAGGGTCCAAATCGGTGGTTGTTGAAAGCATGGCGCACGAGATGCCGAAGCGGGAATGGTCCAGATCTGCACACGAGATTGCTACCACGTGTATCTAGCTTACTGTCTCGACTCTCGACGCCTCGTCCGTTATCTCCTCTGCTCTATATGCCACGCAGATGTTGCACGAGGACTACGATCACGAGACGTAGGGTATGAGGCTCTCACCGACTTCTTGTATAGACAGCGCTCTGTAGTCATCTTGGCCTTGAAAAAAACCAAGCGCGTTTAATACCAAGGACTATTATTGGGTGAATTGAGATATCACTTCAAGCCCTCTCCGAGCCATTGTCGCACTATTCCTGGGCCGTCCAACAGCCTCACCCGGGTGAACTATCGTATGGGTGGCTCCAGAGAAGAAGCCTACGACAATTGCGCCGCAGACATTAGGTTTATCGATGCTGTGAGTCTAATGCTGCATGAGACTGTAGTAATAGCTCTCTGTAAGTTACGTTCTTGTCGGACGCTTATTCATAAGCAGCAATAACAGTACTATGGATATTATAAAGTATAATACATCGCAAAAGTGCCTTTCCACTTATCAGATGGAATTTCATATACAAGTGAAGCTTGCTTTCCCCCCTTCTTTCTCAGACCTAGACAGACAATAAGAAGGCGGCTGTTTGTTGAAAAAACTCCAGTCGAGCCTTTTGGAATAAATGCTTCCATAGTACTAGATTAGAGAAAGAACAGAAACACGAGAATGACGTAGGTGTGAGGAAAAGCTTACTCAACAACATCTGTTTAGAAACAGCTGGTGCAAGCTCGCGATTTTCAAGTACGGCTAGCAGGACCTGGTTATTTTAGAGTAGCGAAAGTGAGTGTCACTTGCCGCAAGGAACTGTCTTCTTGTCAGTTCCGGTCTGCCTATTGACTCTCAAGATTCCTCTTTCGGCTTACAATGTTGTGCAAGTCAGTCATTACGTCAAGCTGTGACTGACAGTTGTTGTTCTCCAACTTTTACCTCATGGCTTGCATACCGCCTATAATATCGACACCAGGGAGCAAGTACTCTGGTGGAGGATTTTTCAGGAGCTCTGCAGTGCTGTGGAATTCGATGTATGGCTGTAGGTAGCCCAGAAGGTCGAGGTTATCCTTTTGCCTGATCGGGAGTGATTTGCGACATGCAGTTCCCATAGACGGCCGTAGGTCAGGAATTATAGGCTTATCGGACGTCATGGCTCTCGGCGAGACGGAATAGAGGGTGAAGGGTCTGCAGAACACGCCACCTCGCACGGGGCGAATTTGCGTCCGACAAAGCGCGTATTCTTCCGGCAGTCAAGGGCTATAGAAGCTATTTTAGCTGAAGATTTCGGGAAGCCAAATAAAAAAGCAGAATAAAAGAGGGAGGTCAATGCTGTCTTTCGAGCAAACCTCAAAGCGGCCGACTCGCAAGGCCTAACTAACGCCCCTGTCTAGGGTGTAAAAGGTCCACGGGTACCCGTGTGGGTTGCTTACCCGTGGGCTTTAGGTAGGTAATAGGTAGGTAAAAAAGACCTAAATAGATTTATAGGGGAAAATAGAGTACTTATAATTATTTATTAAGAATATTAGGTGTTTTTAAGTACTTAAATAAGACTTATATAACTTACTTTATACTTTAAACTTAAGACTTATTATAAATATAATTAAATATTTATATTATTATACGTTTATAGGTATTTATAAAGTACTTATCTTTATATTAGATTACTCGTGGTATACCTAAACCACCTACATAATAAAATGGGTAGCCCACGAATAACCCAAGAAAAACTTGGATACCCACGGGTGCCCACGGGTACCTGTTTTTACACTCTACCCCTGTCCCTATCTCGGGCTACCGATAATGGCATAATGAGGTTGCCCAATGGCTGAGGTCCTTTGGTGCCCAGAGCCGTCAGTCATGACGGCAAGCTTGACTTCCAGCTTTGCCGAGTCTCTTACAATCCCTCAAACTCGAACGGAAATACATTAAAAGGTGACTGATACCGGGCCATGCCAATGGGCCACAGAAGGAGGGGGCATATGGAAGTGACGACGCAAAGATGGCAAATAGATTGATATTTCCAAATTTTACCGTGGTGGGCATGTTCAGCCCTATCTTTGCGGTACCAAGGTTGTACCACGATGCCCAATCATTCAAGTCTCATTACCAAGTCCAGCGAGAGAGTTGGAACGTACAGCATCGAGAGATTTCTCGAGTGCATCAAAACTGTTCATCTCATCCGACCAAGGAATTCCGTCTTGAGTTCCCACGCTTTCAATCGTAATAGCAGCAGCCTTATTCGCACGAATTACCGCACTTTTAATGTCCCACGTCCCTTTGGCCTTCTGTCGCAGGTAGTCCGAGGCGTATGGCCCCGTGAAAGTGTCCCTAATTAACGCGATTAGAACGGCGCACATCAAAGGTTAGGAGGCGAAAAGAAATATACCCTGCGCCAGTAGTATCCTTGACTTTAACGTCAAATGCAGGACAATGGCCACTCCCCCTTGTATTATTAGCGTAGAATGCCCCCTTCGCGCCAAGTGTAATAACCACGTTGGCTACACCTCGATTTAAGAACCCTTGGGCGATGATAGGCCAAGTGTCTTGGTTGACTTCGTCTCTATCAAGCCCCGACATGACTGCTGCCTCTGACTCGTTCACGAGGAAATGTGCTACATGTCGGTAGAGACGTTTACTGATCGGGCTTGCTGGCGCTGCATTGAGACAAAAGTCAATCCCAGCTTACCAGCAGTTGCCAGCATACTTTCAACCACTTCGTTGTCGATCTCCATCTGAGCCACCACCACATGTGGTCGAATCCCGCCTCCAAGTTGCTCCGCGTGAATAAAATCCTCCTTTTTCCAGGTTGCCGTTGCGCCTAGTGTAAAAAGACACCGGTTTTCGCGCGATAGGTCCTCGACTATAACGAAACAAATGCTTGACCGCGTGTTGGGGACTATGACGATGCCAGAAGTATTTACGCTATTCTCATTTACTTTAATAATAAACTTCTCACCGTATCGATTATCACCGACCGCGCCAATCATCTTGAACTGAATATCATCTCCGTCAAAGCAGCTTTTTTTCTGCAACGACTTTTTGTGACATGTTCGGTAGGTCGCAATCGCTGAATTGGCTCCTTTGCCGCCCAAGGCCTCCAGATACTGACTTGCGAGCACGCTTTCGCCGCGATTGGGGATGCGGTTCGCAATCATGATTAAGTCGGCATCTGAGCCTCCGATTATAGCGATGGTCTTTGGTGTCATTGTTGTTTGGTGAGTTGCAATCTGTTGGAAGTAGAAGGTTAAGTTGCTGGAGTGGGCAGATGTTTGGGATTCAAATCGACGTCTGTAGGTCAGTGGCCAGTACATAGGCCGTACCAGCAGCATACCATCACTTTAAATGGCAGGGCCTCGGCGTCTAGGGACTACCAGACCAGACATGAAAGTCGGTAGCGTGTGGGTAAGACCAGCGCCAATTATAGACCGCAGGCTCATCAGCTGTTAACACGGAGGTCACGATGTATGGAAGGCACGGGCCGACCCTTGAACCTGACGATACTTACACAAGGGCTCGAGACCTAGTTGGGGCCTTAGGCTTCCAGGCTCGCTGCTTTGTATAAATAGGCGGCATCTGCGCCCAGAGGCCTTGAGAAAATCAAGAATCTTTGATATTGAAGCGAATTATTAGCTGAATTAAACATTATTCCAAGCCCTTATACACTAAGCCCTTGTCACATCAGCCAATCAGGCAGGCTCTTGTCATTAGGCGATACGCTCACTCTTCCGTTTACGTTGATTTTTCACAGCCTGCAGCATGTCTCATGCGGTACGACTACAGACGCCAATTACAATGAACAGGAGATATCGGGTGGTCACAGGCCGGGTATTGTTGCAGCTGAGGCGGCCAAAGATGTGACCGAGACTCAGCAACGTAAAGACACCATCAACCGGGGTGGGTGTTCAACCCCAGTTTCTTACACAAAGCATGACTATGTAGGGTTACAAATCTTGCGGATAGTACCCTTGCTTTATTTCAAAAGCTATATTCGACCACTATGCATACCTTGCCATGTCTCCTGCAAGCGCAACGATGCTTCCACAGCTGGTAGAGCAAGGTCTAGTAACAGAGCGTTCCCCTGTCGCAGCCGAGGCTACTGTGCCTTTGCCCTCGTATGCAACTTTCACCACGATGCAGTGTGTCCTCATTATCTGCCTGGCCCCATTTGCCGCCACCTTCCCGGCAATAGATGACGTATCTCACGCGCTTCATGTTTCAGTGGGGAGAATCAACCTCACCATCACTTCCTACATGATCATGGCTGGCATCGCGCCGGCTGTTCTTGGAGACTTGGCCGATAACATTAGGCGCCGAATGATATATCTCTTTATCATGGGAATTTACTGCGTGTCAAGTATTGGTTCGGCACTGCAAAGAAACTGGTCGGCTCTATTCCTCCTGAGAATGTTACAAAGTGCTGCGAGTGCGGCTAAGTGATTCATTTCTTCACGTGCCTTATCAATCATGATGTCATGTTCAATAATTCCTAATGACTTGAAGCTACTCTTGCACTCGGATATGGCGTCGTCTCTGACATCGTTCCACCATCCGACAGTGATGGGCTTGTTTGATATGAAAACATGGGGAGATCAAAGCCTCAGGATTGCCAATACCAGTTTCTGACGAATTCCAGGGCAGTTGTGATACATTATACATGACGGCGCCGTCAATTGACAGAGTCTAGTCCCAGAATATAACATGCCCAGGTTGTCTTGCATATCAACGACTTTTCAATACGCAAGTCTCCACTATTTTCATGCTATCAAGCCTCGATTTGGTTCTTCTCAACATTAACAAGTAAATGGAGAAGGGAGCTGATCGCTGGCGAAGGCATCCACAATGGCACGAATGGTGACATAGAGGCCTGCAACGCATATAAAAATGCCGGACAGAATCGTCGCCACTGCGAGAGACGCTTGTCCCCAATTTTGCTGCCAGGCATAGAAGCCAGGACCGCCGTGGTACGAGTCGTGCAGCCAGAACATGCCGGCTCTGTAAAAAGAATACGCGTTAGCCGAACATCCCACAATACTGGAATGATGAGAAAATTTGGACAGATGAGAGCCAAAATAATGTGTATAATGTAGACTTTGCACGACTTACATGCCGTACGTAAACCATGCGGCGAAGAGTGATGCGGCGATTCCGATCAAGTAGTTGAAGATGGGAACGCCGACGGCGAGGAGAAAGGCCAAGCCATTCGTGAATACAACAAGTGAGATCCAGACTCCCCAACCCAGCAATGTGTGGCTGTGCAGATGCTTGGAATGCCGAAAAATTCTGACAAAGATGACCTTACTTGCTGTGTGCGCGTACAGAGATCCAGCAAGCAGAAGATTTGGCAAGGCAAGACCCCAAGATACCTTTTGCCAGTAAGGAGACAGGGACAAGAACGAAGGCGACTGGACGGTACTTCCAATGTAGCCGTAGGTAACGCTAGCAAAAATGGCATAAAAAATAGTGGCAAAGGACTGTAGGGTGTAGGCCGCGCGCATGGCGTGCTGCGGTTCCTTCATCTCAGATACTAGAACAAAGAACCTGTCGCCGTGGAACGTCAGTGCTGTAAAAAAAAAAAAAAAAAAAAAAAAAAAAAAAATAACAAGCATCTGCAGAATGGAGGCGCTAACATAAAGTGACCGGCAAACGAAAAGACCGGGTTGGTAACGGATATAAATGCAGTGTAGAAGTTTGACGGCACAGCTACCTGGACAGTTCTGCTCGGATCTGGTGAGATGCCCGCCGCAGCCATGGCGACGATTCCAGCAACCAAGATGCTCAAAACACTTGCGATGGAGATGCAGCTTAAGCCGTGGAATGTTCTTGGCAACGAAAAAGCAAGCATGGGAACGGCAAAAGCGCCGATGTACAGCATCAGGCACAGCTTGTTGTCGCTCAGCGAGGCAAGGGCAATTTGGCCAGCAAGCATCTGGCCGCCGGACGCGAAAATGGAGAAACAACAGGTCCCAAAGCCCATGATGTCGCGCCCAAGCGGCCCAAACATGATGTAGCCAGCGTCGCCCATGGTGTGCACTTCGGGGTGGCGGAGCTTGAACTCGACCAGCAGCCAGGACGTGTACGTCGCGAATACACCCAGGAATACGATGATGATCAGGCCTGGCACCATGCCCACCACGGCAAGAGACGAGGGGAGAGACAGCATGCCGTTGGATACAGTCTCGGTGATCATGAGAACTGCTACCAACGGCCATGAGAGTCTCTTGTATTTGATGTCATGCTGGTCCTCTTGGCCAAAGACATCGACTGAACGTGGGCCCAATGGCTCGCTGCCCGATCCGTTGGTTGTCACAGCGTGTTGTTTGCCCATCCAAGACACTGTCATTGCGGTGGGCGTTGAATGTTGCCGGACTGTGACAGATGAATACGGGGCGCGGTCTTTGTTTTCTAGAGAAAAAAAAAACGAAACTCGTATGGAACATTGCTGTCCCGCCAGGCCATGGGCAAAGGGGCCCCGATCGACGCATCTGGCCGAACAACGCCATATGCGGAGTAAGCCAAGAAGCAAGCTCCACCATGGTGGTTGTATCATGCTGGACTACGGGTCGTCGCTCTGTGGCGGAACGAATACGTTGGCGGTGTTTGGGTGATGCGATGAAGACCAATGCCAACTGCGAATGACGATGACGCCGATGGGTAGCCCTTTGCCTCTGAGAGAAACACTTGATAGATGTACATACTGTCTGCGGTAACGAAAGTGCCAAAACTGAGTGACACAAAGCCAATTGTAAACGTTGGCGCGCTGGCAACATGAATGAGGGACGGAAGAAGCGGGACGGGCAACACATATTGCCACGGAATTTACAGAGCATTGTAACTACCATGTGCTCGCACTCGCAAAGGCGTCAAGGGACTCAATAGCGACCGGTCACTGATCTACGAAAAACGGGTACAAGACTTGTGAAGTACTTCCCACGAAATGCCAAGAGCTGAACTTCCTCTACGTATTCAGATGATTGTCGAGCAAAGCTGATGCTAAATCATCCATTTATAGATTGGGACGACGTACAAAGAACCAGGGACGAGCGTTGAGTCATGCATATACTGTCGCTTATCAGATCCATTTCAACTTTTGCATGTTGGACTCATCACCTTTTACCTAATTGTTTTGAGTCTCGTGTCCAAGTTGCACTGAGATATCGAGGGGACCCCGCGCCCCGACTTTCCTCACCAACGGTGTGTTGAATACGCACGGCGCGATCTGGGCCGTCCTTGGCGGTAAGCCCTTGGGAGAAGCTAGATTATAGAAAAAGGACTATGTGCTTTAATGTACGGAGTACTAATAAAAGGAAATTCCACAGCTTGCTACACAAGAGCTGCACAATGGCAACTAGTAATTAGTGCAAGCTGGGCTTGTAAGGGTATTATTAAATCTTATTAATAGAACTCACTCTCGCGCTGGATTATGAGACGGGCTTTCAAGAATACCAGACATTATCTCATACACGTAGCTGGGGGCTTTGGAGTGTATTCGTCGGCCGAGCGGGACAAGCAAGTCGTTTAACCGACGCATTCGCCTTATGTGTTTCAGGGCCTCAGGTTATGCCAGACTACAAATTCGAATCGAGCATAGACCTTAGAGATGGCGCTTGCTGAATAACGAAGCGGCAAAGAAGCACTCAACTCGGCTAAAGCGAGGGACAGCGGTACTTTACCCAGAGTTTCTGAAATCAAGTAAAATCTCGGTATGAGTTGGATATACTCTAACCTCTGTGTATTTAAGTGACTTATTATAGGGTGATGAATGAAAATATAATTTTTTTTAAGGAAATAAGGTACTTACTCCTCTTATTTCCTCTTGTCTCCTCTTTATCGCCAGTGCTCTATTAGCTGTATGCCACCCTGTCAAGTCACGGGTAGTTGATTAAACAGGGGTTAGAGTGTATGCACATGTGGAGTCGATTTATTGGCTCAAAGTGGCTTGTAAATGATTCGATGTGAAAGGGACCGGACTGAAATGCCGGACAAGGATAGGCCGGATGGCCCGGGGTCTATACGTGAAACGCCGCCAAAGTCGAGTCGGAGCATTCGAAGAAATCTTTGAACTCGACCCTGTTAAAAATCTGTCGAATTTTGAAACACACCAAGGGGTGTAGGCTGTGGGGCACCTAATCAAATCACCAGACATGCATGAAGAAATGCAAGCTAGTCGTCACATCCATGCATACAGCTCATGACACGCGCAGTCCACCCACGTGTTTGCTCCCAAGTTTCACCTTGACCAACAGATATGACTCGTGCCTGCTTTTTCCGACAACAAAGCCCAGGCTACCATCACAAAATAGATGGGCGCTGCTAATTGTTGACGACATGCACAGAACCGCGCGAATGGCGACGCGCACGCTGAAGCCAAGCATTCTTGTCGCATTTCTTACAGCGGTTTCTTTGGTCTACATGACCACCTTTCATTCGTCGAGTTCTTGGTCGTGGCCGGGCGAGTGTGCGGCAACGCCACGACCACATAAGCCGTCTCTAGCTTCAGTGCCACCAGATATCAAGCCATTCGACCGCAGACAGTGCAGGCTAAACGAAACTCGTTTTGCAGAGCTGAAAGAAAGATACGAACTTCAAGACGACTTCAAATACGCAAAGCGTTTGGTACAATTCTCTCGAGACTCGCAGACTCGGCGCGAGAGCCTCACAAAGCTCTCACAGCCTTTGTTTCCATTCTCCTCGGCACGACGTAACTGGCCGTTGCAGAGGTCCCGGTTCGACCCCGAAACCGACTGGTGCTCTGACCCGATTGAAGTCAACGTTTCCGCGTCCAACTTTCCCCAAAATGCCGACGCCTCAGCATTCATCTTTGGGGTTTCAACTACGCATCACCGCTTCGAAGAGTACCATACATTGCTCATCAACGATTGGGCCTACTGGTTAACTGATGGCGCCGGCCGATCCAACGGCGGTACACTGCTTCTGACGCTGTCAGAGGCCACCGAGGAGCAGATTCAAGAGGCCCAAAGATTACTTCGCCAAGCTGGCATAGATGCCCATGTGCAGGCTTCGATTGCATCACCGGAAATGGCAGTTCGCTACCTGTCACTGGTTCCTGCCATGGTCTCTCACCCTAAAAGGCTGGGAAAAAGGTGGCTTGTTCTTTGCGATGATGACACCTTTTTTCCCTATATGCATTCTCTCACGCAAAAGCTCGCTGGCTTTGACCACACTGAGGAGATTTATATCGGGGCCCTATCCGAGGAGGTGTATGCTGTCCTACGCCACGGACCACAAGCATTCGGTGGCGCGGGCGTCTTCTTATCCCTCAGAACCGCCGAGCGAGTCGCAACATTATTCCACGAATGCTCATCAGCTGACAAGGTGAAGGAAGCAGAGGAGCAAGGCGACAGGCTACTGCATCAGTGTATATCCCGCAATCCCGACGTCGTGCTCACTGCATTGCAAGATCTTTGGCAACTTGATTTCTCGGGTGATGCGGCAGGTTTCTACGAATGGGGGAGACGGCCACTCTCCCTCCACCACTACCGGAGCTGGCACAATGCCGTCCCCGGGCAGTTAGCCACCATTGCCTATGCGTGTGGCGAGGATTGCATCTTGCAGAGGTTCCAAACAAAAGACGACTACATTATCTCGGGTTATTCCATCGCGTCTTACCCCCGTGGCATCAGCTTTGCCGCGCACCAGATCGAGTCTACGTTTCGCTCAGTGTATACAAACGAGGGGGGCAACTTTGACTACAAGTTTGGTCCGCAGCGACCGTCATTACTAGGAACGGGGCGGAAGAACGCGTGGGAGTTGAGAGAGGCGACGCGTCAGACAGATGGGTCTATCTTACAGACATATGTACGAAAGGGCAATGATCCTCGGTGGGTCGACAAGGACAATGTCCCTATTGATGGACATGATGGCGTCATCGAGTTGCTTTGGACGTCAGCTGGGCTTACGCACTAAGTCAATTTGTGCGTGATACTGTATTATTGGGGAAAAAATGGTTGTTAGCGAACATTGAAGCGTGGAACTCCTCTTTTAGGAGCATAGAATTAAAATACAGGCATAGATTATAATGCTCATGTCAGTAGTAGCTGGCAAAACCACGCAGGACGACTTGCCCCGTGGGGGAAAGGTGGCTGGCTCCTTTTTTCTAATAAGCGATGGGTGGCAGCGTCTCCTACACTGATATGATTGTTGACTGTCCGCAACGGTACAACACGTTATGAAGCCGGTATCGGGCTGCAACAATTCAGGATGCAAATCCTGCAAACACCATTCGCGCCGCCAAGTGCAAACCCTACGATAACCGAAAACGTGTTCGTATAGGTGTTTCAATTTGCGTAGAGCATACAATCCAAGGGTACCCTTGATCCCCACTCCTTTGCGACTCCCGCCGCGTCTACTCTTGCTGTCGGAGAAAAAAAATCGTGAAGCACCCCTCAACTATAATCCGGTCTCGGTAGTGCCCGAAATGAGGCCCAGCTGAACCGTGCAAGCGGTGTGGTAATAGCCAACATGTCGTTAATACTATATTACTACTATAATTTATAACCTGAATTTAAGTTATTTGTATACAGTATAGTGCTATCTTCTTAACGTAATATCTTGTAGGTTATACATTTTGTTTGGCGTGAAGTAGACTAGGTACAGTTTCCTTTACGAATGGTCAAGCTATTTCTGCCAGATAATAGTGTTATATAAGCTTAGCTTGTTCAGTTATATGTATAGTTAATATTATACGTCGGTAGTAGAACTTGCCGCGGAGTAAGCCACAAGTCTCACCGCGGCAAAGACAACTGTGAATCGACACGGTGGCGAGTCGAACGGGGGTCCTCAAATCATCCGACTTCCTTCCATAAAAGGCAATACATCGATTATGCTAAATGCATGCTTTGCCCGATTACAAAGTTGCCGTTTCTCTGTTTTAATAATAGACCTATACTTGCATATCGCTAATACAAGAGATGCGTTATTTAGGCCCGTCTTGCCAAAAAAAAAAAGGAATATGCTAGGCTTTTTAGAAGAGTTATAAAAACTACGTACCTAATATATTATTATCAGCACTTTTCGTTGAATTTACACCACCGACATTTCGAATAGTAGCACCGGATAGGATATGGGCTTCGCTAGACCCCTGCTATTCGACAATGTGCCCGGCGATATAGAGAAATAACTAGTAGTGGGTGAAGTCCCATTTAATTATTATTACACGCATCTGTGAATGTGAATCTCATCCCAGCATAGCGAGGAAGCTGATTTATATACCGTGATAGGACTCTGCACCTAATGCATTAATTGAGCAGAACTACCGGTCGAGTTACTAATCTTGTCTCAAATTTTGGCTCTCATAGCGTGGTGAATCTCACGGCGCCTCCTCTAATAACTAGCATTAAATAAAGGGGCCGGTATCAGGCATCCGGAAAGGGCGCTGAGTCGACTACCCCTGAAATGAAACGCAAACCCGCATTTACCGAGTCTATCGCCCCACAACTATACGCGTTTCATATGCAGATACTTGCCAAATATGTTCAAGTCCTCTCTGACATTAATTGCGTCTTATTACCCCACTATCCCTTTCACAAACAGTATCTCGCTTAGGTGTGCCGGTCAAGGCTTCATCCAATCAGCAGATCAGTGCGGCAACTGACTTGGTCCAGCCATACCGGTATACGTGTGCTGCTATGGGAAGATTACCCTCCCTTGAGAGACATAGACAAATCCGTCCTCTGCTATACGCGGTATACGAATCACGCAGAATAGAACTAACCATGTGAGAAGGTAACGAAGCAGGAACAGAAGAAAATAATGGATCAAAGGGGGGAGTTGATTGCGCTATACTTTGTAAGGGCGGGCGCTGTTGCGGATAAGGTCGGCGCGTGATTGTTGGAAATGTAATAGCAATTCACACAGCGGAATTTCAAGGTATTAATTCAATTGAATTGATAATGCCTGATGATGTTGAATGTTAAAGTTTGATGATGATGCCCTTTCAAGGCCCTGCAGATCCCGTGCCAGCTTTGATATCTAGTCAGAGCCGCTGAAAACCCCTGCTTGGGCTCCGTTCAGCCCGAGCCGTAGGAAAATCAACTACCTGGTGATCTTATGAGTTGTAAAAGCCCCACAGTAGTCGCTATTGGTTTGATGTGATTAGCATTGTACGTCTACCAAAGGACTTGTGAAAGATGGCACACCCCTCGGCTTTAGGTGGAATTACACTCTTAATGAATTAGTCGTATTACCAACGTAAAAGAAACGAAGAAGAAGAAGAAATATATGAAATCCTACTCTTAGAACCCGTATTCTAATTTTAGTATCGATCCTTCTTCACATGAGCCGATTTGTAACATATCTAAGAGTTAAACTACTGAAATACTAAAGGAGGAAACGATGCCTATTAACAGCAGTCGTAGGAGTATTCTTGAACCTGAAAAACGAACCAGAGGTGTTATGGATGTCCAACTCGTACGGCATCAGACAGCCCTTGAATTGTAGTGATTTCATCTTCCAAGCCGATTGATTGCGCATCCTGTTCTGCAGGGGTATAGTACGGGTTTCCCATGCTTGCCTTGTGCACCTCCTAGAAAATATATAAAGTTTTCTATATGCTTAGCAGCATCTGGAATTTCTGCATCCTATGGGGCTTGTCCGATTGTCAGGCCCCGGGGCTTTGATTTGAAAAAGAAATAAATAAATAAACGAGAGGCTAGTGAATGGGGAAGGGAGTAATTTGGATAGATGAAATTATGTGACAAGAGCTCTGTGAGGGCTTAGAGCAATAGTTCTACTCATCTAATCACAGTCTTTGGTATTAAAGGTCCTAGGTTTTCCAAGTCCTTGAGGGACCAAAGGTCTCTATAAATACAAGACGTCGGTGAGGGGGTTTTTGTCCTAGGTCCCGAGATCGTAGCTCTCGTGTACCCGTGTGACAAATTAAAAAACCAACCCTGGATTTAGACACTTGACTTATATACCTTGGCCGAATTCTCACGTTGCTAATAAAACTTTCGATAGTATTTTAATATCTCAGCGCTGGTAGAGGTCTTCTATCTAATGGGATGTAACCAAGCCCTGGTTATTGATTATAAGAATGTGTGTCTATTTATCATGATTTTTCAAAATTGATGCAAGTGATAGATATCAGGCCAAAAAAATATCTCACTTCTCTTTTCAAGTGATGTGATGATTATTGGGAATTGTTACAATCATTTAATGCGGGGAATTATCGCTTTACGACAGATTATATAGGCAGGGCTAAACTCAGAAACTGGCAGGTTGAGACCCTTGCCAACTGCAGATACTCAGCTGAACTTTTCCGAGGATACCAGACTTGAAAGGGAAAATTAATAATCTCCTTGCGTTGTGGGTGGCTACATTTAAACGCCACAGATCTGAGAAAACGTCTGGTTCGTAACGTGCTAGACTAATCCTGGATAACGTATTATTAATACCTTCGTATCTGACGAGGTTGAACTCAGCTGCCAGTAATTACGGTTGTTAGCTACTCGTTTACGCCTAGCACCTGTTCCTTTATCCGTGCTAATCTACCCATTGCTAGAAACTATGTAACTTCTCGACTTGGCTCTGCTTTATATCACCTACGTGATTTTATGTGTTGATGGCCTTTAGTCGATCAATAATATATCAACTAAACTGTTAATAAAAAACACTCTGTGGGATCAGATATTCTCGCCATTGTTGGTGTCCCACACCGCTTGACCCTGGAGGAACTCTATTATTTACATGGCCTTTATAAATATTCTGTCAACGAAATCGTTTTCTGTGCCCCTTTAGGCCATTCAATTTTTACATTGGAATGATTGGTAAACTCAATGTTCCATTGCTTACGTGCATTTCATCTCCTACCCTACTATCGCATATGGCATTAAACTACGGGATAAGATGGCTGATAGTTGAAAATATGTTACGTGAGGAGCATGGACGTGGATAGGTTGATGACTTTGGGATGCAAGACATACGGGGAACAGGGACTGCCACGACGGGTATTTGGTTGACCGTTGAATCCAGCTGTGGCAATGTGGCATACATGATAGGGCAAGACACGCAATGGACTGTCAGCAGAGCTGAAGAGCTGAAAGTCAACCCGCGGGGTATCCGGCCAGTCGCGGCTGCATCAAAATATAATATGAGACTTGTATTAAGGCAGGGAATCATGTACGGGCTTTACTTCTTGCTAATCACGTAATATTTACACCATATCTAATTCAGAGAACCCTAATATGCTATGTTATGTATTGTAAACGCTTGGCGATATATCTGAAGCTAGCAGATTAGTGATTCATCATAAAGGCATATCGCGGCGGCAAAGGCTATCTCGAGATAGCTTCAGCTGCTGCATGGAAGAAAAATATAATTAGTGCTAGTGACTCGCTCTGAACAGGAAAAGAAAGGAAAAAGGTGCAAAGATTAAAAAGCACCAAGAAACTAGGAACGAGCACCGTCTGGTAGTTTAACTTCATCCCGGAGGGCATGTAGTAGTTATATTGTATTACTGGCCATGGTGTATGTTACGGTTCTCTCGCTTAGATACGGCTAGGCACATGGTGTTATTCTCACTAGGCCGTACCTGATGCAGCGCTTTCACGAGCATTTCGCCGTGATTTTAAATAGAAGACTTAATATACTTAATAGTATATAAAAAAGCCTTGGTTTTCTTTTCTCTCCTCGTTCCAAAGCCAAGAATAATAATAATCGTTGTTCGCGCATTATCAACAAAGCCCGGCATTAGTTAAGAAGGCTAAGGCGCCCGGCGGCCAACCTTCCTAGAATCGGTCTGTAGCTCCCTTCCTCAGCATCAATCAGCCCCTGGAAGCAAGCTACTCTTCTTCGAACATTAAAATCCCTTTCGTGCAATATAGCACATTTACCGTGCGGGCCGAAGGCAAATCTAGTCGCTGTCGGCCAAGGCGACTGTCCACTCGCAAAGTCGATCCAGTTCTGCCGAAAAGCGACACCCACACTCTCTGAGAAACTGTCGGAGGAAATATCTATACCACCAAAAAGATATAAAAGGTCCACCGCATGGTGGGCTCGACTGGAAGGTTGCCACGGGTTTGGCTGGTCAAATACATACCGGTAAACCTCGCCTTTCCTGGCCTTCCACCTCTGGGCGATCATTTCCACCGGAAGGGCAAAGCATACATCATTGATAAAGTCGAGCGCACCTATTTTGGTCTGTGTCGGCCTCGAAGGATTAATTCTGTACAGTTCCATTAGTTTGGCTCCGTGATGATGCTCTTGACTAAAACATCCAACGATATCATCTGCGGCCATCATCTCTATTCCTTCTCTCCAAAGGATAGACTGTAATAGAAGTCAGAAAAGTAGCCAACCAGCAACTTATGTCTTTCAAGGAGAACCAAACCTCGTACTCAACATCTCCAATCATCAAGCGTGAAACGTTTTCGTCGCGGGTTTTCCAGTCTTCTAGACCTGGTTCGGATTGCAGGAACATGGATGTAATATTGCAATCGGACAGTGCTTGTATCAATACTGCGACAGGAGCGTCACGAAGCGAAACTTTGGCTATTTTCCACGCAGCTTCTGACAGTCTCTTTACCATGTGATTGGCAGTTTCTGTGGCTGCTGGGGGTGACAGGAACAGAGACCCCGAAGCGAGAATTGCGCTTTGTACTGGCGCATCAAGGAATGTATGAGCGTGGACATAAACGGCGCCGGCACTCTCCCCAGCCAATGTGAGTTTGCCCTGCTCTCCCTGTCAGCATACCTCGAGGTGATTTTGCAAGCAAACATGGCACTGACTGGATCTCCATTAAACTCGTCAATGTTTCGAACCACCCATTCGATTGCAAGCCTTTGGTCCCGCAAGGCGAGGTTTTTCATACAATTCCAATCTCCAAACGCAAACACGTTAAGTCGATAGTTGACAGTGATAACTATGATTGGGTTCTTTGAGGATATGGATTGTGCGACGATACGTGTCGGGTCTGCCACAGAGTTAGTCTCATAAGTGAGACAATACAAGGGCACGAGCAAGATCAAGCGTGACTTGGAATAATGCGATTATTCACAAAAGGAAGTAAGGGGGTTCGAAAGAGCTCAAGCTATCTAGGCCCTACAGCGGGAGCGTTTTCCTCACAATAGGTGATTCGTGACGTACCGCAGACTCGCGACGATGCTGGGGTGAACGTCATGACTTGGGAGCCTCCTGATAGATGTTAGGTACATGGGTCACACATGGAACAGTACCGGTTGTGGAAGACGGCATGGGGCATACCGTGAATCCATATCAGAACCGGAAGGAGTTTCCCATATGTAGAGGCATGACTCGGGCGGTGAACATTAAGATTGAGGCAAGAAGACTCGTCGTACGACAGATCAGCATCATCGGACTCTCCGGGAAGCCGCAGAAGATAGCCCGTGTCGAGAACGACTTGTGGACACAAAGGACTGGCTCTCGGTGAGAGGCTGTACGCAAAACGCAGCAAGGAGAATAAGGCGGAATTTACCCAAAACGTGTAGCATCGACCGCCTGTCCGCCAAAGTCTGCGACAGGATGCGGTGTTGCAAACCGGTGGCTAATAGAACCATATTGAATACCTCTGAAATGCTCAACTGATTCACCATAGCGACTGTCTTTAACCCCATGGAATTGAGCGTTTAATTTCGAGTGAAGCAGAACAAATCCCATTGTTTCGGGTCGCACTTGAAAAGATGACGAGCAAAGGCAGTGTCCTTGATTGACTTGGTTGTAAGATGCGTGATCCAGGTCCTTTTAAGTAAGCAAGGCGCATATCAGGACCTTAGAATGGGGCAACTCGTGGCTTTTGACAGCATTGTAGGTATCACTGGCAACTCCTAGTCTTGAGAATGCATCAGACATGGCTCCTTGTTGCGGAGCTGCGCACAAGATAAATGCCGCGCTCATTCCCATCTTTCATTCAGGAAATGCCAGGCGCGTTTTTTCCGCGCGGAAATACCACCATTCCGAAGCTCGACGGCTTTATTGCGGGGAGAGAGGGGGAATATCCACTGTTCAGTCTCACTCTTCTCGATTTGGCTGAACTCATTCAGGTGGTTGGGGAATCAAGGTAACATGACCGTGACTCCTCAAGCTAGACAATTAATAGACTAGACAACGACACATTTCAGTAATGCTCGAAGATGGAATTTCTCCGTAACAGCGCTACTATACTTCTGACTTGGGTAATAATAATCCTTGGCGTTCTCCAGCAGTGGTCAGGAATCTTGTCCAGTCAAGTTCCATCTCGTCAACAACATTATTGATGTTAATGCCTTCATCTACTAGTGGCTGACAAGTGCAACCTACCTACGGCTTAGCTTTACCCCAGCCCTCGCCCTGTTCAGGACTTATTCAGCATGGTCTAGGGGAGCGGATTGTAAGCGCCTACTCACCGAGCCCAAAACTTGCTGCCCGCCCTTCAATGCCCATGCCATTTCTTCCCGAGCCATTGCGGCTCCGAATGGTTGATGCCCTTCTCGATGTCATATCCGCTCCCGCCTCCGACGAAAACAGCCTTTCCATTGTGCTGCTCGCTTGTTGCCAGCTCGCAGATTATTCGTGCCACATCCTCCGACTGATTCATTGGCAATTTTGCCGTCACCCATGTCCTCTTTATATAGCCCAGCATTTAGGTGTCGGTCGCCCAGGGACAAACAAGTTTGGCAGGAGTGTACAAGCGCAGGGCGCGCATAATATCCATCAGGCCATGTTTAGAGGCCGATTAGGCGAATCCCCCCGCGATTCCTTGAAGCCGGCAACCGACGACAGCAGAATGACGGATTTGGAGATCCCCTCTGTTAGCCCCTGCGGCCGCAAGTGTGCCAGTGCAATCCGCGTAAAGTACAATGTGCCCTTCAAGTTAATGTCGAGAATATCCGCTAGAGGCGTTGGAACCTAGCGGCATAGAGTCGATATCATTGGTTACAAAAACAACGACGCTGCTCGCCCCAAGGCATCCGCAGTCAGGAAAATCACATTGGGCGTGGTAAACCCGTCCCCGGGCCGGAGAAGGCTTACATATGTACGGTTCTGACGCTCTCCAAGTTGAGCTTTTCTGGCTCAAACCAACCCGCTTGTTCGCCCACGGCGGCACAACAGATGGCAATTTCCACGCGTCCATGGGTTTTGAAGGCTGCGTCAAAGAGCTCAAGTTGCGACTCGTAATTACTGATGCCGATTTTAACCAACTGAATGCTGCCAGTGCCAACTGCAGCATTTATGTTCAGGTCATTGTTGCATTGGCGAGCTGCGTCTTGGTTCCAATAGCCGTATATAACTTGACCACCTGCTCGGTGTAATGTAGAAACCGTTGCGGCCCCAGTGCCCTGGGTACCACCTGTGCATGCGTTAGTGTCCCTCTTGGTCGTATCACGGTTCACTTGTTGCGACTTACCTGAGAGGACTACCACCTTGTCTTGAACAGAAGACAAATTCAACGAATCTAATGTTATCTCATCATATTTCTATGTTGATAAAAAAGAACAACGGAAAGACGCTCACTGAATTTACAATAGTCGGTTGGAGGCCTCTACGCATCGTCATACTCAACCTCGCAGGGCAAGCATGCCACGCGGCCTTATCTACATGGTCCCCCCGGGGGCCCCTATTCTCTTTATTTTCAATTCTTCTTTTATCACAACATGGGAGGGATTTCCCGAGCGTCTTCTGTGAGGTATGCTGAAGTCCCGACGGGGCCCTGGAGCCCTGGAGAATTGCTGCGCCTTGGGTGGCCTTGGGGTCAACCGGTCCTTTCGACCGAAGTCTGAGTCCCTTGCCGCCGTTGAGAATTGGACCACAAGTTAAGAGCGGTAGGCTCACACTCCCAGGTTAAAATATATAGTCCTATCAGAAGTTATGCTACAAGAGTAGCTTTAGCGACTTGAGCGAGTCTTCACACTTGACCTCGATTCTCTTGACCAAATCGAGAGCCTCGTTTTTCTCAATCAACAAATGAGCCACGAGCCAAAATTTGTATGCATTTCTGTGCATGCCAGAAGCCCGCCAAGCGTCCTGCCGAGTATTGGCTCAGATAGCCAACCACATTGAGCGCCAGCGCTTGAGCGCGTGTTGTGCCGCTGCTGTAATTTGGTCAACGCCCTCAGCCCATGCGGGCTGATCGGACGCCGAATTATGCCGCCATTGGCACATTGCGGTACCTAGAGGACGACGTAGGAGCCTATTTGTACGTATGAAGACGTAGAGCACTATTGCCCATGGTTAATGATAAATGATAGGTCAGCCGTGGAAAAAAAACCGAACGAGAGAGCTTACAGTGAATGGTCAAAACGGTGCGAGATCCATGGTTCACACAAGATCCCACGCCGCACTGTCGCTGTGCTGACGATGGATGTGACTGCTCCTGCTCTTCAAAGGCATCGGCTGTAGTTGAGCCGCGGCGGAAGCGAAAGTTTTCTTCAACAAACGGGTGCTTCTAATTGAATACCGAGTTTTCGCAGGGAAGGTTGTGCTTTAGCTCAGAAAATCCGAGCCTGCACGGATAATTCGAGAAGAAGAGAAATGCCCGTCTAGCAGCCGTACCATGGCGATTGTGCTTTGAAGCAGGGTTAGGGCCAACCAAAAACACTTTCACATGAGTCGGGACACACAAGAGACTCACCGTACTTGCGTCCTTTCCGCATCCACAATTCTTCAGAGATTCGATGTTGAGGGAGGTGTTGAGCCAGGGTCAATCCAGATTTCCGGGCAGCCTGTCCATGTCAGCTTCCGACCCTCTGTTGGAAGGTTGGTACCAGAAAACCTTGACGATCTCGCGAAATCGAATTTCCGTGGCCTGATTTTGGCCTGCCTCGTGCCGGCCCGGTACTGGACCGTCGTTATCAGATACCCCGCCTGAACTTGCTGGAATTGATACCAATCCCACTCCTTTTGGGTCGAGTTTGCAGCCGTCGACTCGTGGGAGGCGTGCTTGATTTCGTGAGACGCAGCGAATATCTCTGCCGAGAATACGACTAGCTCTGCAATGTTGAGAAGCTTCCGCGCCGCTAGGCGGTCGGTTTTGTCGTGAGAATACATGGCACTAAAGGTAATGATAGAAATGAGCAGCTCTGTTGCTATAAGCTCCGCGTCAAAGAATGGAGGGTGTAATTATTAATATCGGACAGTTTGGGTGCTAGTTGAGAAAAAACAAACCCACAAAGGTATCTATCTTTGGCTGGCAGCACAGTAAGCCGATGATGGCACTCAGCTCGTCAAAGGAACTGGCTTGAAGATTAAGTTGTTGGGTACTGCGCATCATGACATCTCTCAACGCGGTTATTTGAGGCGTCTCGGACTTGCTCGCTTGGGCCAGGGAACATTGTTGCAACATGCTCGGGACGTTTGCACGAAAAAGCCCGTCCAAATCCCCTTCGCCGGGGTCGTTCATCCATGGTTCGGTCCAGAAATCTGGAACTGAGTTTAGCAGTAATTCAAAACCTTCGGGAGGCCCAAGGCTGAGATGAAGCTGGCTTCCAAAGTCGGTAAGACCCCCGAAGTCTAACGCTGGATTCGCGAGCGTTTGAGGGGGGGGACCAAGATCTCCCGTCTCATCACTGAAAGAAGGGAGGTCGAATATCTCGGTGAAGCTTTGGGTGCCGTTGTCGAGAAGGGCCTTGATGGATCTTGCATCGCTACCAGAGTCGGCCATCGGGCTGTTGTCCGCAACACCATCTTTGTCCAACTGGTATCAGCAGCATTCGCGAGACAAACATGCATCCAGGACTTGCGCACCCGCGGTACTTGCCGGCCGTAGCGGTCGATTGATTCTGGACGTGTCGCAGTCAAGATTTTTCCTCTGACAGCCACTACAAGGCGTGCCACCTTCACATCGCAGTTTTGAAGCTTTACACCGGGCTCCGTGTCAATAGGGCACGACTGATTTCCCATACCGGCTGCTGTGTACTGACCGCTGCGCAAGCGTGCCGACGCCTGCTTCTCTGGCCGCCTTTCGGAATTTCACGGCCGCCCTTCGCTCCACATTCTTCATAGTGATCCCGCAGACGATCACTCCTTACGAATCTTTGGCCACAGTAGAGACATGAATACGGCCTCACACCGGTATCTACGCATGCATGCGGGTCAGTGAGGGGTGCCGCAAGAAGGCATCCTGCGATTGGCAAAGTGCAAGCGGACAATCACGGATGCGGCACGTACGACTCAGAGCGTGCCTCCGCAGGTGGTCAGGACGGGAAAACTCCTGGGCACAAGTTGAACACCGGTACGATTTCTTCACAGCATTAACGAGTAAGGCATCATCACCACCAGACTCGCCGGGGGAGACTGGAGAGCCGCGGTGTTTGCAACCGGTCTGCATGGTTATTCTGCAATGATGCCGCTCCGGAAGGGATAATGGCAGCTCGCCAAAGGTGATAAGTCTGGCGGATTTGCGACATGGACGTCGGTTCGGATACGAATTTTATTTCCGATGTCGCCCGGAGCCAAGGCCGCGGCACCATGCGTCAACGCCCCGCCCCCAGGTGCCACATTTCGCAGTCTTGCTAGTCTCAACTAGGCTTTGCAGGTTAGTTTTCGCCCCACCTTCCCCAGGTAGTCAATTGCTCGGGGCGCTCATCCATTTTGCTCGGGGCGCTCAATACCCCACCACGCCCCAATTTTAGTCTAGCGGCCCCGCTGCTAGACCCTATCCCTTTGAGTGTGTTAAGGTCCAAGTGAGGTATTATACCTACTTTTCTGCGATACCTAACAGGTACTTCTTCGGTAATTATATCTGCCACGATAGGAAGATGTAGCTCTTTGTAAATTTAAATATTACTGGTACTTACACTATCACATTACTTCTTAGTGAGACTTTATACCGTTTAACACGGTTTTTCTCATTGGCCAGAACCCCTACCCGGTACGAAAAATGGACCTTAACACATTCAAAGGGATAGTACATTTTTAGTATAAATGTATAGTAGTAAATACCCTTAATTAAATAATAAGACGCTTGTGTAATTTACATGATTTCTTAATAATATTATCTTAAGCGGGCTTTAAATTACTTAAAAACGTAATTTTTAATGTTTTTATTTAAAGTATATACTTTTAAGCTAGATTTTTTAATTATTTTAGCTATTTAAATACTTTAAATACTTATTTAATTATATTTCTTAGCTATAATAATAATAATAATATTAAAGAAATAAATTTCTTAACTTTAAGAGAGCTTTATCTTTTAATTAATTCCCTTTACCTATTATTTATATTTTAAATTAATTATTATAATAATAATAATAGCTATTACTAATAGCGTTAATTTCTCATAGTAGTTTTAATCTTAGCTTACGTGTAATCTCTTTAAATACTTAATATAAAAGGCCTTTAAGTGCCTTATTAGCTTAATTAAGGCCTTTTAATTAGCTATTAACTGTTATTTTCACGTAAAGATTAATATTAATTATCTTTTCCATTTATTATTACCTTTTATTAATAATTAAAGATAAGTATAAGATCTTAAATCTTAAGGTATAAGTTATTAAGGCTTTAAAAGTTAAAGTTAACTATTATTTTTATAATAATAAGTAAGGAATTCAATTAGAGATTTATTAAAGCTTTTTATAACTATTAATAGCTTATAATTTTATGCTTTTATAGTAGCTTATAAGCTATTTTCTTCGTTAAAATATAATAAGTATAAAGTAAATTAAATTACTTAATAAAATAGCTTATATAGCGTTAAAGGGCTTATTTTTTAGCTTTATAAGCTTAAATAAACTTATATTACTTAATTAAAAGGTTAATAGCTTTATAGGAAATTTATATAGGTAGCTTATTAAGCTATTTCTTATAATTAATTAAATATTATTACTTAACTTTATTTTTAGCTATATAAGCGTAATAATTATACTCTTAGGTTTTAAGAGTTTAATTAATTCTATTTATAAGCTATAAAAAGTTACTTATCTTTATAAATAGGTTAATTTTTATAGCCTTATAAGAGACCTTTATAAAACTATTTACTTTTTCGCTGAAATTTTAATATTTCTTTATAAAATAATAAGCCTACTATTACTTAACCTTAAGATACGTTTTTTTTACATATAAACGAATTATAAATTACTGTAAATTATATGTATTAATTATTTAAATTTAAGTAAATTAAAAATTATTAATTATATTTAAGTAAAGTAGCTTTTAAAATGCTAAAAAAGCTTTTATTAGGCTATTATTAAAAGCTTTAGCTATTAACTTATTATTTTTATTAATATTATTAATAGCTTTATTTTACTTTTTATAGAAGTTATTCTTAACGTTTACTAGAATATATTAAATATAAAGCTATTATTATATCTTAGGTTAAATAACCTTAAGAGCGTTTTTTAATACCTTTTTAAAGTCTATTATAATAACTTTAAGGGTAAAGATTTAAAGGTTATAGCGAATTTCTTTTAATAAGGCTAGTATTTAATAATAGCTCTCTTTTTCTTTAATTCTAATAAAGCTAAACGTAATATTTATAAGTAATTTTTAATTAATAATAGTAATAATATTTAATAAATAAAAACTCTAATAATTAATCTTATAGGTATTATTTATATTAATTAATTCTAAAAATACCTTTTATTTTTTAATATAAAAAGAGTAAATTTAAATAGCGCTTTTAATATAATATTAATCGTTAAATTTAACCCTATGAGATAAGTCTCTTTCTTTAAGAACCTTAATGAACTATTAGAAAGATATATAGCTACTTAATTTACTTTAATAGGCTCTTTAACGTTAATTATAAATGTCTTTTAATTAAAAATAAAGCTTTTCTTTATCTTTATTACGAATTATTATACTAATACCTTAAGATTAAAGGCTTATATAATTAAAAAGGCTTAAAATTTATTACTTTTATTAATTTATAAATCTTTAATATATTACGTGCTTCAAGGTATTATTAAATTTATTATAATTATAAAAGCTTTACTCTTTATAATATTATACTTAATAATTAGAATTATTAGTAAATATTACCTTAAGCTAATAATTATAGCTAGTTTTTTAGAAGCTTATTTTTTAAATACTAGTACCTTTAAGCTCCCTTTAATAGCTACTATAATTATAATTAAGCTAGCTTACCCGTAATTATTAAATACTATTTATTAGAGTCTTTAATTATATAAAGCTTTTATTAAAGGTATAATTATTTTACTAGTTAAATACTTATATAATATTATAAAGGTTATTAAAGCTATTATAATCTAATAAAAGCGGTAAATTGAAGGGTAAATTTCTTAAATTTTTAGCTATTATAATATTAATTATAATATTAAAGAAGAAAAAATATTATTACCTATTAAAAAATTTATATAATTATAGCCTTATTAAAAAATCCGTTAATTTTTATTAAAGCTTTTTAGTGTTAAGTAAAGCTACCATACATTTATACTAAGAATATACTATAGGGTCTAGTAGCGGGGCTAACCGCAGAAAAATTAGGGCGTGGTAGGGTGTAAGCGCCCCAAGCAAAATGGATGAGCGCCCCGAGCAATTAACCCCAGGTACCCCGCATACATAAGTGCCTCATTCCTAATAAGGAAACTGTATCTCCCTGTTTAGGCTTGATGTACATTTGGGATTAAAGGCACCGCGGCCGAAAATGCCACACTACGCTTTCTACAATGCACTCTCACCAAATAGAGAAGCATCCGGTGTCGGTACCGGTGAGGGCAACAGCACCGGGGGAAAATCTATCTGTCCATCGTCAAGATAATCTACGTTGACGGCCCTGTCCTTTTCGTTCTGCGTCCATCCATTGCCAATCCAGCTGTTCGCATTGTCTTCCCCGTGCCGATATTCGAAATCTTCACAACGCGGATGAGCAAAGACTTGCATGGCGTGTAAAGACGAACCTACAAGCCATGTCATTATTGTTGATTAGATAGTTTTAGCATACAGCAGCTTACCAGGCCAAAGTGCGTTGACCCTCCCGTCGTATGTGCCGCCCTTGTAGCAGCTGCGGCGGTGGAGCGTGAAGACTGTCATTCTCAAGGTACGCATCGCAGTGCGTGGTGAACCGTTGGACGGCCTGTTTTCGAGGAGCCATAGCGACAATATTGTCTCGTTGCATCTATTGTCATGTAGTCTAGGACCTTTTCGATAAGTAGGAGCAGGTTCACGGAGCCTAAGGCTCCGTTTGGTCCCATACTCACAAAAAAATTTGGGAACCCGTCCGTCGACATGGAAGGGTACGTCTCCGGGATGGCCTTCCACCTGTCTGCTAGTGGCAGACCTTCGCTCCTCATGATTGGGAAGCGAGGCATGAATGAGATGTCAAAGCCAGTAGCGCACAATGACATTAACGGGGTAGTGCTTCCCGTCCTGTGTTGGGATGCCCGTTTCATCGACCGAAAATATCCCTTGCTGGATGACATTAACCCTGTCGTGGGTGAGAGCTTCCAAGTATCCCGGGCCGGGAATCAGTCTGCGGTCTACAAGCGGGAACGAAGGGATCAGAGCTTCTGACAATCCTGGTTTCTTCTTGAGCCTTTTCTTCATTGCCTCGGTGAACAATCCCACGGCCCCAAGCTGCTCTGGCGCGTCCCTGATGGTGGATCCGTGAACGGACTGTAGTTCAAGCTCGATATCTGGGCAGTGGGTCAGTGGCAGGTATGTTTTCTGGCAAAAAGGGTAAAAGAGGAAAAAAAAAGGGAAAGAAAAAAAAGAAAAAAGAAGTTATTAACAGCACAACATTTTCGGAAGTTTAAGTATACGGATTTGTCTGCCTTGAAAGCGGCTTTTTCCTCATCGGAAAACTTGACTGTTTCTGCCTTAGCTTCCCTTTTCAGCGATTACTTCTCGTCCAGGGTACGGCTTTGATACCGCTTCTATGCTCATCTGTTATGGCTCGAGCAAATGTTGGCGAAATCCAGGTTTTCCCCTGGATGTAATGGTCGATGTGTGAGACTTTCGGCAGCATAACAGGCAAGATTTGTATTCCGCTCGTAACCTTAACCTATAATGGCCACGTTGCCCCCGAAAAAAATCAATAAGTGTGGTTGAGAGAAGAAGCGGCTAGGTGTTAATTACCTTGTAGTCATAGGACTCGTCCCAGGCCGCGCTATGCAACAGCTTTCCCGGAAAGTTGCCGTTTATCGGTGTATTCAGAGTTCTAAATCAAGCCTTGAATCTGCCAAGTGTTATCTTGATCGCTGCATGACGGTCCATGGACCAAATCACTTACCTTGAATGTCCGTTGAGATTCGTGGTTGTCCCAGACAGCGCCGACGACCTGCTGGCGGATTTTGATGTATTTCATGAAGTTGTACTTGCCAGCAACCGTCTTCCAGTACGCACGGATCTGTTTAGACGACGCGTAGAATCGAGACCACTCGTGGTTTGGTGAAAATGTTGCTTGGTATGCATGGGCAGGTATGTCGCAAGCACAGCCTGGGTACCGATTCTTGAACCAAGTACCCCCAATGTCTTTGTTCTTCTCATAGACTACTAGTGACAAATTTGCATCCCTTGAGGGAAGCGGACCGAAGTAAGTATGCCCGAAATGCCTGCGCCGATGACAACCACGCGAATCGGGCGATACTCATCAATGGGGCGGTCCGCCAAGAAGCTCCCGCCGCCGTCGTTTCCGTTTATATCTTGTAATTCCATCGAAATAGGAATTGTATTGTTGGAAAATAGAGACTTTAAGAATACTGAAATAGAATGCGAAATATAATGAATTACACCATCCAGAAGACTTTAATAGCCACACCCATCATCCTAAGTAACTTGCTTCGGCCTTTGGCCTGTTAATTTGTACCAACTAGCCTTTGCCTTGGGAGGTTCGGTGGGCCGATTTAAACCCCCAGGTGCCGTGCTCGGATCTTCATGTCCAACTAAAACCTTGTCCCGCCTCCTCTCCTTGGGATCGGCGGGTCTGGGCATCGGGATTTGGCATTTGTTCGGGAAACCCCCATCCGAGCCCATAATAAGCCCACAATACCCCCCGAGAACGGAGCAGAGCATCGTACCCTCTGTCGGCTCTTCTCCTTTCTTTTCATCTTTAAAGTACCTTGCAGGCTATGTTGCTTTACCTGAACTGCAAAGGTGGAAAAAGTACTACATCTCATCTAGCTCATCCCTAGCGAATCAACACTGCTCTCAGTTCTCCAATCACAATGGCTTCTGCTACGAAGAGTGATGAATATCAGAAGATATTCCATTGGGCAGAGACGCAAGAGAACGGGGCGATACCATCTTTCAATACCAGGAAGAATGACCCATACCAGGTATGACTCGTGTGAGCTTTGAAGAGAATGGCGAGTACTCACTGCTACCAGTACCAAGCGGGCTTTGGGAATTCGTATGTTGCCAGATGAAACGCTACGCATTTTGCTGCGTGTGCTAAGATTGTCAAATAGATTCTCGTCCGAAGCTGTTCCGGGTACACTGCCCCAGGGCCAAAATAACCCGCGCCATGTGAGATTCGGCTTGTACGCCGAGCAAATCACGGCGACGGCCTTTGTGGCGCCCCGACACGTCAACAAGAAGGCCTGGCTCTATCGTGTCCGCCCCGCTGTCGCCCATAATGGATTTGTAAGAGATTCATGTTGGTATAGTGCCATCTGCCTGCTGGAGCTGATGTTAGATTTCAGGTCGATATCCCACAAAACACAGCTGCCGAGTCCAATTATCTGCTCAGCAACCCAAACGTTCATATTTCTCCCACCCAGCTAGCCTGGAAGCCCATGGATATTCCGGAGTCCGGTTCGATTGACTTTGTAGCGGCCCTCAAATCCATTGCCGGATCTGGCGAGCCGACCCTTGGTGAAGGACTTGCGGTCCACGTATACACTGCCAATACCAACATGACCCAAAGGGCCTTTGTAAATGCCGACGGAGACTTCCTGATTGTCCCGCAACAAGGCGCTCTAGATGTGCAAACTGAGTTTGGCAAGATGTTTGTCCAGCCCGGCGAGATTGTTGTCATACAGAAGGGAATCCGGTTCCGAGTCGAACTTCCCGACGGGCCATCCAGAGGCTACGTACTTGAGATTTGGGGTTCCAGTTTCGAACTGCCAGAGCTAGGTCCGCTTGGTGCCAATGGACTTGCCAATGCGCGCGACTTTTTGACGCCCGAGGCCTTCTACGAAGTCAAAAAGGAGCCCTGGCAGATTATCTTTAAAGTGTGTGGGAAAGAGTTCAAGAGCACTCAGGACCACTCACCATTCGATGTTGTTGCATGGCATGGAAACTATGTATGTGTTGTGAAGCTGTTTATCCCATGCCGAAACACGGTTCCTGCTGACACGCACGAGGTCCCTTTCAAATACGATCTGACAAAGTTTGTCAATGTTGGTTCCATCTCGGTCGACCACATCGACCCCTCCATCTTCTGCGTCCTGACTGCCAAATCCCGGAATCCCACCGCACCACTGGCCGACTTTCTCATCTTCTCCCCTCGCTGGGACGTGGCATCTCGTGAGTTCGTACAAGACCAATACTGACCTCCGAATCTAATCATGCGCAGATACGTATCGACCGCCGTATTTCCACCGGAACGCTGCCTCTGAGCTCATGGGGTTAATCTATGGAGACTATGGCGGCCGCTCTGACGATTTTCGCCCCGGCAGTATCTCTTACGAGTGTGGCAGTACGTCTTTGTCTTCACAGCATAACAAGGAATAAGCAACGCTAACATGGAGATTGCAGTGGTGCCGCATGGAGTGGCGTATGAACAATTCAAGCAAGCCACCGAATGCGAACCACCAGTGATGCAGATCTCGACGGGTTCAGTGGCCTTCATGTTCGAGTCGAGCCGGGCCTTCACAATTACAGACTATGCTTGGACAAGTGATAAAAAGCACGAGCACGAACCGACACTGTGGAACGATCTTGCGGACCACTTCTCGGCTCACCTTGATCAAGTGGAGAAATTGGTTGCCGAGACGAAGGCTAGATAGAATAGCCAAAACGAGTCGCGCTGTTGCAACGGGGTTTTTTTCTTATTTGTGTCCGCAAAATGCTTTGTCTTGTTTACTTGTTAATAACACTCTGTATTTTGTGAGGCTTAATACCGGACTCTTGCAAACGGCTGGTCTTGTGGCTGGAACCAAGCCCAAGCCATCGCATTGAGTCGGAGGAGCACCAGTAATGTCGAGTATGAGTTGTAGTAAATGCATCAATACTTTCAGTGGGCACAGAGAAATCACCCAGATCATAATCGGCGACATGAATCCGGACACATTTTAGAAGCGGGAAGTAGGCATGGTTTGCAGTAGACAGAATGGCTATGTGTGATTGTACAAATGGGATAGGGATATTCCCCCGCCACACCTGGTCAAGTGGTTCGGAGTTGTAGAGTGTCTACCGGCTTCAAGATCCGTTTACCTTGTCTGGTGTTCCAGAGATCCTGGTGATGACCCAAGTGCCAGGAGGCTACATATTAAGTTTTTTTCTTTTTTCCAACCTCTTCAGATGCTCGCGCAAGCATAGCACTAGGTTGGGCCCAATAAATTAACACCGTATACCTGCACGTTGGTCATACCCAAACCAGAGTGTCAATATCATATATTACGTCATACACTCTAAGTACACGCATCACGATGCGTCGGAAGCTAGCAAGGTTGGTGATTCATTGCGAAGATGAAGAAAGGCACCAAAAACCAAGCAGCTAAAAAACAAACATAATTTCTTAATTTTGCCTCATCCCGAAGGGCCAGGAGGCGACATATAGCGGGGAATCTGGGCAGTTGAACTTGCTTAGCACCCATTGGGAAGATTTCCGAAGCCCCGAAACTACGCCTTGCTAAGCACCTATGCATTTCTATGTAAATACCGACGACTCTTTCTTCAACATCTCGAAGCTTTTGTCTTGGGTATCACGTTGTCTTTCAACTTCTGAAATCATGTCACCGGAAAAAAGTCATCGTGTTGAAGGTAGTCATGATACTGAAATATTACTCTTATGATGAGGGAGATAAGCGCAGCCTGCAGTAATTTTATTCATTAGACAGTTGCAGACTTCCAAGCCAGCTTATTAAGTGCACTCGCAGAAAAGATACTTTAGCAAATATCAACAGTAAACGGGGTGTTGATAGCACGTATTAACACGATTATACCATTCAGTTGAAGAGAAAAAGGGAAATCAAAAATAAAGTAGAAGCAACCACGGGTAGTGAAATGCTTCAGCAGAGTGCATTTGTTTCCCATGCACATTGCGCCGCATTTGCCTCCAAAACAAGTTTCTCTGTCGAGCGGGATGGCGCTGCGGCCCTTGAGCGGTATGGAAAGTGCACCAAGAATGTTCATGACAGCTAATTCGCGATGTTGTGTTGCAATCAATTAGTCCATGTAAGCTTGTATGCTTCGATTCGATGTATAGCTACCTACATACCTATGCGTTTACTCTACTTTTAGCATTGAAAGCTTGACTCATTTTGGCATAAAGATTATGCAATATAAGCTTACCTACCAGTAGGCAGCCTTGGTAGGGGGAAAGAATTTAATTGGGCTAGGTACTAGGATATTAGGCGTTATGCCGGCTCCGTTTCTTATCAGAGCGGGATGTAACTGCCGCTTTGTGTGCGGCAGAGGGTTGCCGTAGCCGTTATTCGACATCTTCCGTTCGAATTTCATATAAACCTTGAGACTCCGTGCCATTAAACAAGCACATCTTTGTCACACGGTTACAAAAGGGCTACAATCACGGGATCTAAGACAGAGAGAGACCCTCACTAAATTCTTGTATTTGTAAAGCTTTTTTCTCAATTAAGCCTTGAGGAAAACCAAGGATCTTTAATACCAAAGACTATTATTAGATGAATTAAGCTATTGACTTGAAGCCCTTCTTGAGCCCTTGTCACAATTTCTTCCATCTGGACATCATTTCTTTTGAGCATTACTCCTCGAACAGCCATCTCCAGCCAGTCAAGCAGGATCTTCTATACTTGAAAATACTCGTTAAACCGCGCCGAAGTTGAACGGTTCCCTGCAATTTCCTCACCTGTGGGGGGCAATATATACGATAACGAAACAGCTTATCTAGCTACTTACTGACTCAGAGCCAGGTGTCAAGGTCAAATCACAGTTCAATAATTCCAAGTCAATAATCCAGAATATTGAGGTTCATAGCCAAACATGAGGAGGTTGGCCTCTTACTGTATGCTGTCGGTGAGAATGACAGATATATGAATTATTCTACTATATAAATTCCTAGCTCCAACTTCCTTTGCTGCAGAGGGTGTAAGAGTATTCCACTGATCGTAAACTATAGCTAGATTTTAGCAAACAGAGATAGTAGAATTATTTCTGGTATATTTTATATTTGTATTACTCATTACATAATGGTTTGTGTATCTGGATCACTGGCGGCCTTGGACGGCCCTGCATCTCGTAACTAGTCAAGATATCCAGCTTTGTCGACTCTCAAAAGGTCTTCTCACCCGAAGCTGACCGATTGTTGGCAACATGGGGTGGCGTAAATAAGTTAAATAGTAGGCCATGATTGGGAGATCGTATATGGCGGCGTGGACACTCGAGGCGAATAATGGATCACAGTTCTCCGGAAATCTGTAAGCCGATTTCAGAAAGAAAGGTCGTGATTTGGTTGCTGGAAGTTCTTTCGTTGACCTTTAAAAGAACGCTGAAATGGAGTTTGTATATATACACAGCAACCAGCTTCTATCAACGTGTAGTTTGTTTACTCGTGTGTCTAGCCAATGGGCACTTTCAACAAAGACCCGTACTCCGGCTGCTTTATCCTGATAAATGTAGGTTGTGAATCTCAGAGGCAATAGCCCCCGGATCAGGTTGGTCTTCTGACACCAGGCTTCAAAGTGGCAGGAAACGTGTTGGAGACGGAATGGACGTCGTCTTACAGACAGAGGCTCTACAGGATAGGCCGTATGCCGAATGAAGTTGGGGGATAGTAGTTGCAGCCAGTTGGAGTTTGCACCCTTAGCAAAAGATTCGTTCGGGGGACGTCTCTGTAATAACATTGGCATTCGTTACGGAGTAGAGGTCTGGAGATATTAGCTAGAGCCATGTTCCTAGAGAAAACGAGCAAGCGAGAACAGAAAGGGGAACAGAAGGGCGACGACGAAGGACGACGACGGCTAGCCTTAGACGTGGCTACGACTGATGATGGGCGTTGGTGACGTGCGGCCACGCAGCAACAGACCGGCTTTGTTTAGGCAACCGTAGTCAAAGTTCACGGACCCTTGAATTGGTTGCATATCAAGCCGGCTTGTCAGTCCAACTGCGAATGAATGGTCTTTGATAGCAGTGGCAGACTACGAGGCGGCCAAAATTACTCCCATGACCAACAACTGCAGACCAACCTCTAGAGGCCGATACCCATATACCAACACCAATAGACCAATAGACCAATACACACAGACCAACGCACACAGGCCAACACCCCTAGACCAACAGCGGTATTATCACTGGGATACCAGACTTTTTGACTCGACATGAATTGACGCTCCCGCACACTGCGTACTGAATCACGTCCAGCACAAAGACAAGTATCACCATGGGGGCCTCAGCACATGACCTCAATATTGGTCTTGCATTTCACTATGCCCTTGACGAATCCGGCAAAGGCCGAGCGCTGTGGTGTTACAACATTGTTGTCATCGTAAACGTGGCATCGTCCTCGTGGCCCGCGCCAAGACTTGATGCTTTCCCAGCTAGAGCATTGATTGCCATCCCAAGTCAGGTTGCATATACAGTCTGTGACAGAATATATTTACCTACCGGGAGGTATACGCTAGTATATTATAGTATATTCTAATATGGAGCGTGATAACCAGGTACCTGCTCTGGTTACATACTTTTCATCTCCCACCGTGTTGCCTATTTGTCTAGAAGATCAGGGGGAAAGCTATAAATATTGGTGAAAGTCGCGTCTTTCTCCAGAGAAAGGCACCTCATCAAGAATTCAAGCAAACAGCTATAGCACCGTCTTTACCAATCCTAAACATTGCTTTCAGTATCAATTTCTTCAAAGTTCTCCACAATGCCCGCCGTTCTTGAGGCTCTTCAGTGGCCAACTGTGAACTTTGATGCGTCTGCCGCTTCACCCGGGCCTAATACGCGCGCGAAAACGGACATTGTAGTGGAGACATGGGAAAATTGGACAGACTTTACGTTTGAAAACATCATGGCTATGTATGGGCCCATGTTGGCCCGTCCGTATCTCGGTCAGAGAGAGCCAAGGCCCTTGAAAAAGGACTTGGAGGTCTACGACGAAACGTCTGTTGATGACGGGCTGAGACGGTTTATGATGCCAATCATTAACAGTGCTTTGCATTCCATGATGAGGAAAGAGGAACTATCCGACGCCCCTTATTACTGCCGGGGAACAAGATGCGATCTCTATGAATTCAAACCTGACTGGGCCGCTGTGTCGGATCTGGTAACAGACAAGAGGGAATACAAGAATCTCGTGGGTGGTGACACTAAAGTCAGTTCCAAGTTCGGACCCGACATGCTCCTCGACAACTTTAAGGAATGGCAAAAGGTTCTCACTCAGATAGCCGCGTATGCAGACCATCTGGGCGTCCGGTACAACCATATCCTTACAGACCAGGGCGCTGTGGTTCTCAGGTTCAGTCGCCGGCGAATCGCACCTGGTATTGCGGCAAATCTTCCCAAAAGATCAACGAGAAGTTTCCTCCAACTATCTAGCGACCCATATCTACCCTCCAGCCAGCCCTACGAGGACGAGGACGCCCGAGGTTCGGATCCTGTTGTCGAATTCAAGTCAATCCCCTGGAGCGTGAGCGGTTCCGGGAAGCTCACCGCAAAACTGGCCCTCGCTGTCTTGCCATTGATATCTTTATATGGGGACATATATCGCTTATTCGTACCCTCGCCTAAGTATGTGGCGCACTGCGAACCAGCAGGAAAGGGGGGGGAGAATAAAGCACAATACGACTGGAGCAGTTCTTCCGGCGGGCACCCGTGGTATGAGAATGGAAGAACCCGAGCCGATTAATGACGAACACAAGCAAAAGGACAAGGCTCACGGAGAGGAGGGCCGGGAGGCAGAGGATGAGTACGAGGACGAGGACGGGAATGAGGATGAAGATGAGGATGAATTCGAGGACGAAGATGAGGACGAGGATAAAGATGAAGACGACGACGAGGAAGCGCGACCACGGTTCAGCAGAGCGCCGTCTACTCTCGGAGACAGAAAGGCCGGGAGAAGCCGCACGTACGTTACCAAGCACCTCTCCACCCAATGAACACGCCTTTTGCTCTCCACGACGCGCGATAGTCATAGCATCAACAGAAGGAGGCTCGCGTTGAGTGCTGTTCCTCTCATGACTTGGTTGGGGAGGCATGTTTTCACCGGGTTATTTTGCCCCTATCCCTGGGCCGGCTTCGGGCAACACAAGAAATGAATTTTCGTAGACCATATTGAACCAAATAAAAGCCCAGTACTCTGTCTGTGCTATGCGTGCAACACTGCGACTCATTAAAATGGTTCCGTAAGACATCTCACCGCCAACTGCAGTCGAAGAGTGACTTGTGGTTCAAATTAGATGGCCAATCATCAGAGTTGGCCCCCGCGTTGTATGTTGTTAACTTGTTAACTCAAGTGCTGGTATTCATAAAAAGTGGGTCAAGGTGACCAGCAGCAATGGCCGCCCTCAGCGAAACATGCCTCGTCTCTGTCCGAGTTTCCTTCGTAAACCTCCTCCAAACACAGTGCACCCAGAACTATAAATATCCATCCTTTTCGCCATTCCCCTGTGTCTAGTCTCAAGTAGCCCAACAGAGCTACCGCGTTACCAGGTGATACGACCACGTCATTCGAAATGTCAGCTGCCGACGACAGTTCCTTGCCTCGCCTCGTTGTGAGTAAGGGGGGGGGGGGGGCGGTGAAGTATTGAGAAACAGGCACCGCGCGGAGTGGCAGCGGCGTGCTGACCGGGCACTCGAGATCATGAGGCAACCCTTTCTCGACGAGAACATTATGGACCCTGAGTGTCCCCCCAGTTGCGCCAAGAGCGACTTCAAAATGCCCCGGCTGCGAAAATTCCCGTTTGATATCGGCTCAATATCCTTCGTCGGCCGTATCCACCCACGCCGTGGTCGTGATTATAGAACTGGCAAAGGATTCGACGGCGGACTTGACGGGTACAATTGGAGAATTCGCATTCCAAACCATGGCACGACCTATGTCTTGAAGCTAGTAAGTCGCTTGCACGCTTCGGAATGGAGACAGACAGACCGCTGTACTAACTCTGCTCTAGTTTTGGGACACGGAGCCCTGGTATCCGCATTATTTTGCCCCGCAAAGAGAATGTCAAAATGCTGCTCTGCTTCAATCTATGGAAGCGGCAGTATCGGACGCAGCCCGGGCTGACAATCCGAACGGGCCGATTCTGGTCATCCCAGACCCCCAGTGTAGGCAGGAGGCGCAAGCGAACTTGCTTGCCTTTTCCAACGAGGCTCGCCAGAAGAACATCGGCGTACAGTCGCATGATTTGCTATCCATTACGAGTATCCCTCGTATGAGAAAGTGTTATGGCTGGCTGCAATTTACAGGAGAGGAGTTGCGTCGTCGTTTGCCCCGAAAGTTGGCACCACCACCTATCGAAGTGGACAAGGTTGTTCGATCCATTCATGACGAAAAGCTCTACACAGCGGTTGTTTATGAGTTCATCGAGGAAGCCGAGAATGATGTTGACGTCGTCAAGACAGTGTTGGAGTTCTTGTGGCGTGCTGGTTTCAGCCATCACTCGCCAAAAGCAGACAATTGGAAAGGGAGCGTGTTAGTTGACTTGTCAGACATCGAGAACGCTAGAACCTATGGATGGTGTAGCAGGAATTTCGGTATAACGAAGCCGAAGAAAATACTTCGAAGTTAGACAACTCAAGACAGTTCATGCAGCTATTAGCAAGGGCACCCTAGTTGCTGCTTTATTTATCCTATAGTAGGTAGGGGAACCTGATTATCTAACTATTACACTTGATAGACTAGTATTGATTTATTTCTGAAGTATTTTCCAATATAATATATAATATAACCCCTATTCAATACGATGTGTACCGCCATCTGTCCAATAAAGACGACTGCATGCATGGCCGAGGCAGCATCATGCATCTGCGCGAAGCGGACTACACTTGTAATAAAGTTCCATGTGGTGATGTGACAAGGGCTCAAAGAGGGCTTGGAGTCAATAGCTCAATTCATCTATTAAGAGTCTTTGGTATCAAAGGGCCTTGGCATCCTTAAGGCCTCGAGAAACCAAACGTCTCTATAAATACAAGAAGTCGGTGAGGGCCTTCTGCCCTAGATCCCGTGATCGTAGCCCTCGTGTAACCGTGTGACAGGTGCAGATGGCCTTAACTTTGGCCTATGTTTGATGCGAAAAACATCCCGACATGGCTTTGCTTCGCAGCCTAGAACTATATAGTATTTAGAAGATAAGAAGGTTGGCCCACGGCCTGAATGAGGTCAGGTTATTGTGGAATAAAGATGAAAAGAACCAAGCTTTCTAAGTTAGGTAAATAACAGACAAGAATACATCACTTTCATGTCCATAATACTGCCAACGGATGTCTAACAATACGCTCCATTTATTTGGGCCTGGTATTACGAAGCCACTGGCCGAGTTCCGTGGTTTCGTTGAAATCACCGGCCATTTACGGTTCAATACAATGGTCAAATGGCTACGGTGGGAGGCGAAAGCATTTAACCAGACTAGGTGTTAGGCTAGTTGGCATTATGCTACACTACACGATAGTTTGACTATCTGTTAGTATGTATACCTGCGTACGATTTCATCAATTAGCGTGTCACACGGGTGTCATACTACACATGAGGCCGACCTTTGAACCTGACGATGGTTAGACGACGGCTACGTTCACGAGACCTTAGAGCACGAGGCTCACCGCTTCTTTGTACGAATAGAGACCCTTTGGTGCAGAGCCAGGAGGAGAACAAGGACCTTGGATACAAATGACTTTTATTGGATGAATTGAGTGAGACTTGCTCTCAAACCCAAGTCCCAAACCACAACTACTCGTGTATTGGTAACCGCAAAGTCGAACTTATTGACTAGCGGCTTCGTCCCAGCGAATGGAATCAGTCTGGATCTAATTTAGATAAGCATTACGGAACTTCCCAGCTACGTTAAGCCGTGGCTTCACACTCTTAATGCGCAGTCGTTGCGTAGTGACTGTATTACATCTGAGCATCTGCGTTCTCTAAACATATTGGGAGAACCCTAACTAAACTAGTACAAAAAGTTACATGATACAAGAATTCCGTCGAATCCTACCTGCTTCGTTTTATTTCTACACTATCGAAACGACGCTTCAAAGAATTAGTCCTATGCAAGAAAAAAAGCAGAGGAGGTATAGCACTTGCCTTGGCAATGATCAAATTTGTCTGCTCCCCAACGGTATGCCTTCATAACAAGCTGCAGTAGATACAATTGTACGATACAACTCCCATTAGACGTACTGGAGGTGTTTAGATGGTCAACCAAATGACCAAGTGCGGTATGTTCGCGAAAAATCGAGTAGCCCCTCTGTCTCAGAGTGGTGTAAATATTCCGTAAAGGCTATTTTACGTATCCCAATTATGTATTTCGGTCGCCTATTTGGACTTCTTATTTCTTTGAACGGTCTTCACGACGCCCTAGGGAGATTCTGGATACTTCATAAGACGACTGCCGGGACCATGGCGATCCGAAGCAGTTTCTGCCTGTTGACTAATTCATTGGACCCCAATTAGTTCGCTAGGTTGAGCAAAATAACCTTAACAAATGCGTCAGTTGTTAGGGAAACAAGTTACTTGTTAAGCGGACTGTTATTTTCGTCTAGTATTGTCTAGTATTGTCTACGTGTACTTAAATTTACCCTGGTGGGCATTTTCGCTTTGCTCGATAACTGCCCTTATTTTATTATTTTATTATTAACTTTTTTAACAAAAAATCAAAAAAGGGCTAGATGGAGGGCATCTAGTAACACTGTATTTTGGCCGTACCTTTGCCAGGGAACCGTAACTTACCACGCAAGACACCATGAACGCATCGCGATGCGTTAGACACACTAGCCGAATAGTGAATTTTATTTACTTGAATTAGAATAATAAGCACTATATAGGACAGTTCTTATTGTTATGCGTATTATTATCAGATTAACGGCGATCGCTTCGCCTCTCAGTTTTGTGAATATTACTTTCACAGCGAAGCAATCCTCTGCTTCTAAGCGATGGGCTCTACTGTAGCTAGATTAGTTAGTTATATGAGAAATTTAAAAATGTAAAACCTCTTATCTTATTTAAATTATTTGAGTAGTATTTAAGTTCAATACGTATTTCTATATGTTATATTTCCTCATATAACTCTCCACAAAATCGATTTGAACTTCATTATTCACTCTAAGCTTAGGAGTAGTATAATCCTTTAGTATTATCTGGCGCGGGATGTCGTAACCTAGCCAGCCACACGCTCCTCGGTGTTTTAGCAGTGTAACCCGAGTATACTCGCCTTGCTAGTTCGGTTAAATCATTCATAGCGTCGCCACAGGACCATCCCAATTCCCGAAGTCACTTTTGTTCATTTCCGAACGTAATGAGCCCGGGAGTAATAATCCTCTCGACTATAGATACCTTTATTCTTTGGCTGTTTCAGCGCCCTCAAATTTCGAGCCACGGAAATGATGCAATTCCTTGTCTAAATGTCTAAATAACCCGTCTTCGAACCCGCTAGAGGCGGTTTTCACCAGTGCGCACATGTCCACTACCCTTACCTAAATTTCCATCGCTACATACCCTATTCCTCGATAGATCATCATCATAGAGCTCCAGTATTTTGTCGGTATATGACTTCACTATGCTATAATTAACAGTAACCACGACTTATCTAGGGAAGACTAGGGACGAGAAACACATCTCGTACAAGGCCTTCGAGAAACTTGACCACAGACTGCCAATGTTGTACCTGATGGCGCTCATGATCGGTGGCACGAGCTCGCTTAAGAGAGCATACCGTACTGATGCCCAGGATATTGGCCAAGGGGCAGAGTCAAGGCGGAAATGCACTCAGCCCCGGTCGAAGTGGTGCCCAATCGAACGAGGACGCGTGCTACCTTTATTGGCTCCAAAAGGGAATTGACGCAAAATTTCCGATACCTTCAACTGCATTCACATTGGCGGTCTCCTATCAGAGGCATTGCAAATGTAAGATACTCGGGTAGCAGCTGGTCTTAGCAGTTAAATCATGGTCTTCGGCTCTTACGACGGTTTTGGAATATGATTACCCATGGAAGAGTTGAATGCTGGCCAGCCAAGGAGGAATTTTATAGAGTTGTGAAATCTGCTTACTACTATATACAAGGCCCTTTAGGAAAGCAAGGTGAGCTCAACATGTCAGACTATCAAGTTGCTATTAGTGAGCGCGTGCCAAGGTGTCACGATCACGACGATAATCGGGTTTAAACATTGAGCGACGTAGAAAACAGGTCCAAAATAGTGGTCCTTGGCCGAGTATACTCGATATTAAGCCTCTGAATATGCCTCTTGGCCCTCTCTTTTTCTGGGGCCCCCGGACCCAAGGCCGTAGACCAAGCTTGCAAAATGCTGTCACGCACCATGAAGACGAGATCTTCCATCTAGTAGAGTATATGTGTGACATCTGACATTGAGAAAGCCTCTTTAAAAAGCAAAAAGAGCTATTGTTAATAAATGTAGCTGTACAGACCCCTCCGTTTGCGCATGAAATGAGATGTGATGGATCGTGACGGAGCGGGAGAGAAGTCGATATTGTAGTTACACATTAGCTCGTGAGTATGAAACAAGCATTACATCTCAAAGATCTAGCTAAACACGGAGTGGTGAATGGTGAAGAGGATTAAAACAAGGAAGTAGCTGATGCCGTGTCTGCAGTATGAGGAATAAAATGTGACATGCTCTTAACCCTTTCTGTCCATCTTCTAATGTTTTTAAGCCGAGAGGTCTGCCCAAGTATCTACCTCTACGATACCTCGTGACTTGAGTATCTGTAAAATTCTCTCTACATTGTGATCAAGATATTCATGGTCGAGCTCCGCACAGGGCGATTGTTCATAATATCGTCCACAGTACGGAATATGAGCTCCCCCTCTTGGCTATCAGCATACTTGATCTGAAACTCGGAAAAACGATGAGCATTGCAGATGAATTTACCCGCAACGCAGTGGCACCCAGGGTGGCTGCGTCTGTCGGTGTCGAACCATGCCTCCTCCTCCATGTTCATGATTGCTTGAATGCTCTGGGTAAAGAATGATACATCCACATTCTTACCGCCCACTCTCTCTGCACGTCGTAGCTCCTTCAATAGAGAGATTGCTCTTCGGCGAAGGCTAGGATGACGACAGATTGTGGCCATGTAATGCAACGATTTTGTCACTGTCGGCGTGAAGGAAAGACGATCCTTGGCGTTGCCGTGCGCGTTTTTGTCCTTTGGTCCAAAGAGTAGTGACTCGACAAGGACAATAATCTCCTCGAACTGCGCCTCAAACGCGTCGCAGCACACTTCGAACTTGTCAATGTCCACATTTGCCAGTATGTTGGCGAGGATATGTCGCATGTTGAGGATGGTCAGTAGCTTGCCGTCACTCTGCCTCACGTAAGGTGACGAGTATTGGAACGCATCCATCTTAGTCTTCCAGTTTTGAAGATGGACATTCAGCATCACGCGTCTTTTTATAATAGAGCTTTGCTGCGAAGTATCAGGCAGCAGAGGCAGAGACTTGAACAGATCCCGTAGCCCGATCCATATCATCTCAAACTCGAGGCAAGCATCGGCTGGGGAGAAGAAGCGCTTCTCGCACAGAGACGACAGCGCCGGCTCCCACTGCCAAGTGGATGTGCGCTCCGAGGCCTCGGCGTCTGGTGGTGATGAGTCTTGAGCAAGCCCATCTATCTGAACGTAAAACAAGAGTAGTGATGCGCTGGGGAATATGCTGTTGCGTGTTTGCGGCGACGAACGAACATCGTCTGGAGCCCGCGTCTCCCAAAACTTCCATTGGTGCATTAGATTGATACCGTTCCTCAGATGGACGAGACTTTCCAATAGCCTCCCTTGATGGAGACAGCCAGCAAAAAATAACAGGTTGGCAGCCAAGATGGAACCTTTGTCGTTGAAACTGAGCGCGTCGCCTTGTTGCGCCATGGCCATGACGTGCTTGAGCGACATGGCATGCTGTTGCAAGGCAAAGGTATACAGATTCTGCCTCCTCTCGACAGCGAGAGCGGCCTGGGTCGCACTCGAGGCCGAGAGTTTAATGGCATCCATCTGATGAACCGCGGCGAGGGCATTGCAAGCGTGCCACACGGCAGGTTGGTCATTCGCCGCCCGGGGAATGTACACATCCCACAAGGTACGGTTGAACTCGTCAGCTCGATGTGCCGTCACTTCGGTGCGATAGTAGTGAAAAATATCCAGCTCATGGGGCGACGCGGTGACTTGTACCGGTGATACAACGACCGGGGGCTGGTATAACTCAAGAGTGGTGATTTGCTTAACGACATGTTCCCGATGCCTCCCGGGTGGATTTACTGATTCTTGATATCCGTGGCAAACGTAGCCCAATCTGCGGCATCGCCTGCAGTAAGGCTTCTCCTCGTCGCACTTGACACGGCGGAGGCTGCATGGTTATTCATCAAGATGACTCTAGTCAGCCCTCGGTAGTCACCCGGCACAGGTTTCCTTCTTCCGGCAGTGGCAGAAACTTACCGACAAGTAAGACAGCCGGTCCTGGTCTTGGGCGCCCATCGCTTCTTGCGTACGTGGTTAGCTGGCTCGGCTGGCTCGGCTGGCTTTGAGCGCACGGGAATATTTGCGTCACCGGGCAGTGATGTCTGCTGAAGCACAGCAGCGTCGGCCATCTTGCCTTTGTACTTTATCTTTGACGCATCCGACGAGACTAGCAATATTGAAATGCAATCGAATGGGACGGGAACAAAGCACATGCACGGAGCAGACCGGACTTTGAGCCTCCAAGAGTCCAAATGGCCCGCCGGACTCTGCAGTCCCCGCAGCCTTGCATCACTAGTTACACGGGAGAACCGTTCATTTTCTACCAGACATCGAATGTGTTGTGCTGCGTCAGACTGTTACGGCACAAGTTAAAGGAATAGCCTAGATGGTGGTTGAGCTTTTCGCACTTGGCCGGCGATCAGTGTAGGTTGGTCGGAATGGTGAACAATGTGAATTCACATAATCTACATGAAGTTATTGACTCTTTTCGTGCTTCACGTGCCTCTTCAAGGGTCTCTCTAGCTGTTCCTCATTCCATCCCGCCCTTAACTCGCCTCCATCCAACACCGGTCTTCCTCGAAAGGCGGTCATTGCTCTCACTTGTTATACATTGGCCTTGTTATCCACCATCATGGAATTCACCTGTCCATGCCAAGAAACTTTCCAAGCGCCATGTAAATACTTCAAAAGAGCAGCGTTTCTTCCAACAACTGCTCAAGTTGGCCGTTCTCCTGCGTCTGCTCCACCAGCCGGGTAGTGGTCGGCATTCTGGAATATGCCCATCCCTCAATAGAACTCCATTTGACGCAAACCGACTTGGCGTTGGATTGCGTCGCCGGTTTGCCGGTTTTGGTACCATTCCAATAAAACGAGTATACGTCAGCGCTGCCACGACACATGGTAGCCAACCGCAGAGTCTCCAGACAATGGTCTGTCGGGAAAAAAGGGACATTAGCACTCATATTCGTGAACGAGCTCATACTGGAATAAAATCCGGCGTGGATGGCATACCGAGGTGGCCGCGGAGATATTCATGCTGCGCTTCGGTGAGGTTGGGATAATAATGCTCCTGGTATAGATAGAATCGCATTTGTCTCTGCATAGATCAGCACCGCCCGTTCAATGCATTTGTCCATCAACTTCGTACCACGCAATGAAGTTCGTGGTAGACACCAAGACTTGCGGGATATCCTCCTCCCTCCAGCTCTGCAATATTTGACATCGATTCACCCGCTCTCTCAAGTTCCTCGCGAGTCGCATTGAAATGGACGGCTACAAATCGTGTTTAGCTGTCAGGTTAATACCATAAGAGAGGATTGGGCCGCTCACGTCGCATTAGGGAATCCCACGCCGCGTCGTTGTCTTTGGCGGGTGGTCCGGCATACTGGCTGTGCTTGTCGTGATCGACGGGATGTTCGCTATTAAGCTCGTACTGGACGAGGTCATTCACAGGGGCTAATAGCACATTTTAGCAATTGGATCTATTCAAATGTCAGCAGGTACTTACACCAGCTGCGTCCTTGCGCTGGCAAAATGCCACGTGAGTGTCTGTTTCTGCTCCAGAGCGACACTGCCAATCCAACGGCGAGAAAATGTAAAGCGACGGAGTAAATTCGCGAAAAGGATAATGCCGCTTTAGAACGCTTGTTCAAATGCGTAAACTTTTGTTTCTCGATCATTCCATCTGAACTGGTGAGGTGAATCAATTCCTCATTGTCTTCAGCAACTTCGAATGTCGATGGTGACACAGGTCGGCGCATGGTGATGCGAGAACGTATGCTGCGCTATGATGGCGAAGGAATTGGGGACACATGTTTTGCCAACATGGAATTGCATTACAGCTTTTAGTGTAATCGCCTGTTGGTGTAAGCGGACGTAAATATCTCAACTCAATTAGCCGCAGCACAGCTTTTCGCCGGGGATTGTACGACACGGTGCTGAGCGAGCTGCTTATCTACTGCCGCCCGGCTAAATTGGGTTGCCCGAGAAAGGAGGTGACGATCAGCGCTCGGCATGCATCAGGCATTGCCGAGGCTGAATTAAGTTGTCGTGCCCAAAATATAAAGACATATCAGCGACTCGGAGCTTGAAAACTGAGGGCCTACAATCATCTGCAAACTACAGTAACAACTTCGGTTCCGTCAATCTGGGAAATACATCGCACAATCTATAACTCAGATACATCATGCGGTATCATTCGACTGCCGTCGCAGCGCTTGCTCTGCTAGTCAGCCATTTGGTTGCTCAGCCAATCTACGGTATTCCGATAATCCACCAGCCTTGTTGAACTTGGAAGACTAACAAAGCCATTGCAGGCAGCGAGTTCCTCGAGGCGCCGGAACCCAAAGGAGTCGACGTCGAAACCCGGCTGTTCTAAGCTTCGGAGAACCAGACATACAATCATGACCAACCCCCAAAGAAGATGGAATCGCATGACTAGTTTTGTACATCAGGGAGTTCGCAGATGGGTGACTGGCGGGTTTCGCGCGTTGGCCAAAGGCACTCACACAAACACAAGTACCACGAAATCTTACGGCTCTGCTGCCGGTCGGGACCTTGCTATGTGACTGGCAAACCCGCAGTATTAGACATTGTAACATTGTTCGTTTCCATGTTTCATTCCCCGGTTGTGCTGAGTACTACTCGCCTGCGATACCAAAGATCACTAGACATGCGTTTGTTTGAACCATGCATGGTTGATGGGGGCCGAAGTCAAAAATGCATGCTTACGTTGGATCAAAGTTGCACAGCATGGAAGTGGCCATATGAGGGGGCATAAACAGTTGTGTCAGTCTGTCATCATCGCATGAACGTGGCGCACTGGGATGTAACCATGCGATGTCAAGAAACCCGTCAAATGTCCAGGGGCGAAGACTCTAGCCAACAAAACAAAACACACGCATGTCAGCGGAGAAGATAAACTACCATGCAGGCCCGTCGAATCCACCGCACTTGGCCGGCTAGTGAACAAGAAGGGCCGAAGGGGTCTAGTTATGGACGAGCAACAGGTTTCACTTTGCAGAGCGACAAGGACCCGGCCTAACTCCGTAACCAATGCAACCAAAAACTCTTGTTGGCCCATTCTGCGACCTATTCGTTATGCTTGGTTGAGTCCTACCTAACATGTTATTTTCTACTGCTTCTCCAAACCGTTACTCCTATTAGACTCTACGTATTCTATATCTGGCTTACTCAAACTAAATCCCACGTTATCCTAACCGTCGCCTAACAACAAACACTATCTGCACCTGCCTAATCACGGTACTGCCTGCATCTACTTTTCTGTCAAAACGACGATGTATATTTGTTGTTTATCTAAATATCCCAAGTCCGTTTAATCCTCTTTACGAATATAATTGGCAAGACACCTCTACTAAACCGTGCTTGACCTGCCGTGACAAAGGCACAGTGGAGGGCATGCAACAACTTGTTTCAACTCATCTACTAGCAATTTTTAGTGTCAAAGCTCCTTTATTTTCCCTAGATAACCCAAGGAGCTCTTTTTACACAAGTAGTCAGTCAGACCCTAGGTCTAGTAGTCGTGGCCCTCGTGTAATGTCCGTGTGAATTTGCCTACGTTCGCCCTTTGTCTCTTCTTCATTTTTGTACAAACGCAATAACATCTTCTCTCGTCTTCCTCTATCATCTAGAGAACTAATGGTCCCCCGCGATGGATCCATAACAGCACTACATTTCGTTCAGTATGTGACGGTTCTCTGGTTCGGGTACGACCAGGCACAGTGTTGATCTCGTTGGGCCCTACCTGATGCAGTGCTTGCACCAATATTTGCATGGGTTGATTGAAGACAAACTTATTAACAGCACAACGGAGCTGTTGACAAGATGCTCATCGGAAATATGAGGTCCAACTGTTGCAAGTTTAGCTAATGAACGTGACATTGAAGCTCGCAGGGTTACAGGTAGGCCTTTATAGCTCAATGTAAACACTACTAGGTAGTTTCTATTGATTAGCCAGTACATTTTTTTGGCTATTTCATCAAACTTCTTTGATGGACTCTCCAAAAATTGGGCCACGTCTTTTTTTGCGGCTTCTACAGCAGATTCGGCCGACTTGCCGACTTGCCGTCTTTGCCCTCACGAAGCACCACATATTTTGCCAAGTTGTGCACCATCTCAGCAACTGACTGATTTACTGTCAAATCGACTTCCTCAAAGATGGTCACATTGAGCTGTTTTACTTCCCCGGAATCCTACTTTGCCAACTCATCCGTGCCTTTCCTCAATTTTACTTATAAACGCGTCGTAACAGTTTTGGGCCTTAATTTATATTCCTCCCAGCTCTTCATTCGGCCGTAATAGAGGTGTAGTTGCTCTGCCTGTGGTCGAAAGCTCTGCGCTTGGTCCGGTAAGGCCTTCAACAGCCTCTTGCAATCCCTTGCTTGCGTCGTCTTGTTGGCTCTTAGGACTATGGGTCACATCTGGCAAATTCTCCGGGAAGGGCAATGAGATTGGAAAACCAGGCTTCTTAGAACATGAGCGGAGTCGATAGAGTAGGGACACCACTTCTATGTATTCGCCATCGCAGTCCTCAATAACGGTATCGAAATTACTCTTGTAGTTTTTATAGCATGTTGTAGCGTTGGCGTTTTGGCACTGGCGAGCGCGACCACATAGCATATCTAGACAGGGCTGATGGCTTTTCATCACTAGAGCTGCTTGCAAAACAGAGCTGCGATTCTAGTATGTGAAGTAGGGGAGCGACATGCGGCATCGTTTGCTGTGGTTCTAGGGTAGTTTCACAGCGCGGATAAAAGCTAGCCAAGAAATCATATAGTCTTGAAATAGCTCTTGAATACAAACTCTGAATTTCCCAAGACTTGACTAATAACCTAGTCCTATATGTATAACTACTTGCTATTATTTAGCCAGTAAGTGTTATTTGTAGTGCTGTCTTTCTCATAATCCTGTACATAGATCATTATTCATTGTCCAACATTGTGATCCATTGTCATTGGTTAATCCCGACTCGCTCCCCTTGAAGGTGTCGTCTCGCAGACACTCCGTCGTGGCTGCTTACCCGTCATGCCGCGCCATCCCGGCCTTGGGGGCGACGGAAATCCTCGGCCGGAAGCTGAATGTGCCACCTATTTCGAGATGGTTGATCCGCGATGTGCATGTTTGCATGGGTCCCCTTTTCCTAGTGCTTACTTTTACTGTCCACATCAACCTTGGTTCTGATACGTGGTTCTGCAGCTGTCTCAGCCGGGTAACACTGATGTAACTCTATGGCCAAATAAACGACGGACCCCTCCCTTGGGACAATAATCGGTCTGGTACCGGACATAACAGATGGATCTAGCTATGGAGCTTGGCCGTGTGTCCCCGCCGACGTGCTTTGAAAATTCCATGATGAGTTTGAGAGAATCTTGGCCTGCAATGTTCAGATTCCCCCAGAAAGCTAGGCACTCACTACTGATATCTATGAGCGCTTCGCTATGGGGAATCAATCTTGTCTGTAGTTGTTACTCAACAAACCGACCCAAGGCCGAGAGAATAAAGAGAGAAACAAATCGCCACGATGCCTGCCCACCAATACTACTACCAGGCACCAGGCCATAACATCGCTGCGGGCGTCGTTCTCTCCTCCATGGTCTTGATTGTAGTCGGGGCAAGATTCTGGACGCGACTGTGGTACAGGCAAGGCATTAAAGCCGATGACCTCTTCATTATACCAGCTACTGTAGGATCTGTATCCCCAATTCCAGCGCTTGAACGACCAAGTGCGTCGTGGGTCGGGGCAGGATGAGGAGAGTCCAACAGAAACATCTGCTGACCGCGAAACCATTGTCCATGTTAGGTCCTGACTGTAGCTACGGGCATTCTCATAGTCTACGGAACTGTGAATCATGCCATCGCTTATCGCACCGAGATCCCCGTCGAACATGCAAAGAATCCGCTGGCAGTTCACTCGGACCAGTTGACTCTAACATCCAAGGTACGTTGACGACACCTGGAAAGTTTCTAGTCATCAATTCCTGACGTGTTGCGGCAGATTGAGTACCCAGTTTCGGTGATGCTCCCGGTGATATTGGGCTGCACCAAACTGAGCTTTCTGTTATTTTACAGGCGCATCTTTGCCACTCATAGCAGGGGAGCCGTGAACGTGGTCCTCGTCGGATTCATGGTGCTGATTGGCCTATGGACGTTGGCTTTCTTCTTTGCAACAGTCTTTTATTGCAAGACCAACTTCTTTGCCATCTGGGGCTCGGCATTGGACCTGATGACGTTCTGCACCAAGGGTATGCTCAGGTCATTGGCCCTGTGTATATCCGACTTCACGACAGACGTTTTTATAATCGCTTTTCCGATTCCGTTGGTGAGTCTCAAAGAAATTCGAATAGCCACTCGCTACGCTATTGAAGCTCAAGAACGAATCATGCATACAGATATATCGATTGGAACTCTCACCGAAAAAGAAAGCTGCAACGGCTGGAATATTCCTCCTTGGTGCAGTGTGAGCATACCCCATGCACTGCGCTGCACGACTCGTTGAAATCTAACGCCACCTACTAGAACTGTTGCAACCTCTCTTGCGCGCATGGTTACAACCATACGAATAGTGAAAGCCGGCTTCGACCCTGACGAGGATGAAGTTTGTATGTTCGCCCTGGGAGATGAATAATGTCTCTTTCAAGCTGTTTTCTGACTCTGCAACTAGTCGTCATTACAACGTGGGTATACTGGGGGATGGTGGAATGCAGCACGGGAATTCTGGCTGCCTGTCTTCCCACTCTGTCGTTCTTCACGAAGTCGGTCGTGTTCCAAAGGCCATGGGACACGCTTGCCAGTGTGTTTGGCACCCAGTCTCAAAGCTCTCCAGCGGGACATAATGGTCATTCAGAAAACAGCGTGGGGGAGGACACATTGCCATACAAAGCCGGGAATGGAGGCGCCGTCCACGTACACTCCAAGCTAAGGCCTTCACATGACACTACCGAGGAGGCCTATGAGATAGTAAATAGACGGTCTGTGTGAGGGGATGCAGGTGACGCAGTATTATATTACCAGCCGTAGTTTTGATATACGAAGTAATGAGTTATGATTGCCACATCGATGCTTTTTCCTTGTTATGGCGTCTTCAAGTGAGTGTGTGCGGAGTCCTTCCTGAGTAGGCAGCGCCGCCAGAACTGATTCTTCAACGCTTCATCAAGGTCCCCCCGCATTGCCCTCTCACAAGAGGCACAATATTCCCGGGTTGGGCTGAGAGCGGCTGGGTTGGGCCTGGTGGAGTTTGGCGCCCATGCCGACTTCGTTTACGCCTGCAGCCATCAAGCCTCCATACTTCAATAAGCACTAAGACATCTGAATACACTCGTCCTCACGTAGAGTATAACATGGCTTGCTTCCCTGAAACCATATAGACATTTCATACGACTTTCAAAAGTAAAGCATGTCGAATCTCAACGTCGATCGCACACGCATTGCCATCATCGGTGGTGGTCTCGCCGGAACGGCTTTGGCCAACGCTCTCCTGCGAATGACCCATCTTGAAGTGCACATACTCGAGGCATATGCTTGCTTTTCAGAGCGAGGCGCCGCTATTGGCCTCTCTAGCACCGCACAATCCGCGTTGAAGCATATAATTCCCTCGGCTGATAAGCTCTTGGCCAAAGCTGGGGCTGTCCCCATGAATACTACCCGGACCATGATTGTAAGAGCTGTCCTTGTCCTCCAATACTGCGTCTCCGTTCTTCACAGTAGGATGCTTTTGCATAGTGCTAGGGCTAATATGGACCAAGGGCTCGGGCGTAGGAGCAGGATCGTTAGTCCTTGACCTCGCGCGCACGAATCAGGGCAAGGTTGTTCATCGAGGGTCCCTGCTCCACGAGCTTGTGTCCGGGTTACCCTCCAGCATGCTACATACGGGAAAGAAACTAAAGGATATCAGGCCAAGTGATAATGGGGTCGAACTAACCTTCGAAGATGGATATACAGCCAGGTTTGATGCAGTCATTGGTGCGGATGGTATATTCAGCAGGGTCCGCGAGTATGTCACTCAGGATCCTGCCGGAGTGTACGCTGCATCGCCGGCAGGCTTTTGGGACTGCAGAAATGTAGTTGAAGTTGAGAAGGCCAGGGAAATGCTCGGAGAAGATTTCTTTCGCGTGAATCGTCAGTATGGATGGATTGGCGCGGGGGCTTTCATCATGCATGATGTCCTGGATCACGGACACAAGATTCAGTGTGTAATCTCGGGCTTGGAAACAAAAGATGCCAGAAATAGGGGTACTCCTTTATCGAGGGACTACTTGAACTTGGTGTTAAAAGATTGGCTCGACGGTCCCATCGCGAAGGGTATCATAGATGTAAGTTTTCAAGTTACTTATCCAACCAAACGGACCGGTATCTCGGGTGTGCGCTTGAACGTATTTCTTTCTTGCTCCCTTGGGCAAAACTGCTGACAATATAATTGATTCACTTCTGTCTAGCTCGTACTTGACCAGGACAACCCACAACGCTTCTCACAGTGGGAGCACAAGGCAACACCAACATACAGTAACGAGAGGGCCTGCATTATAGGCGACGCGGCTCACGCAACGACTCCTTGGCAAGGTTATGGACTCGGCCTGGCTCTTGAGGACGCTGTGATTCTCAGCGCTCTACTAGCTGAGACCTCGTCTCGTAGAGATATTAATGCTACCTTCCAGGCATATGATGCCGTAAGGAGGTCCAGATGCCAGATGCTTATTGATTCGAGCAGGGGTACTGGACAAATTCTATGCGGACAGGATTGTTATGCGGGCCTGGAGCCTGGGAGATTGAAGGGGGCACTAGCTCCTCGGTGGGATTTTATACATGCTCTAGATATCGAGGCCTACAAACGAAACGCTTTGGATGTACTGAAAGAATCGCAGCACCGATGATTACATCATGCTAAATTGGAAGCTTGGGCAGTAATAGGAAACTAGTGTGCCAAGGAATATACCTCAGCGCTTGTTGTCTAGTTCTGGAAAAACATACTGGATAATTGAGTGTCTGAACATAGCAGCAGTAGCAGCAGAAACAACAGCAGGAGTATTATCAATAATACATGTGTAGTATTAGTAACATTATTTATATCAGTCAAGAAAATAGTACCAGAAGTAGTAGTAGTACACTCACGCCCGCGTATGCAATCGCTATGCCCCCCTATACATGGCCGACAGAATCCTCAAATTCTTATCCCGGCGCCCAATTAGTAAATCCACTTGCTGCCGTTTGGCCGGCAAAGTACAACTCGCCCGTATGTACAACCTGTAGTGTAGACGTCTGTGACACCCTCCCGCTTTCAAGGTCGCTCGGAGTTGGAGCCATCTTCTCCGTAATAATATTCTCTTCTCTCTTGACACTTTTTTCAAGCAATTCAGCATCCTCCAGCACTGCCGAATTTTCAAACCCGACTACCCCCTCATCTATATACCTCATTGGGAGCGGTGACGAAAATTCAGTGTATTTTCTCCTCTCCTTGCTCTTGGCCATGTCGGCTCGCATTCGAGCAGTATGCCATTGGATCCAGTACATTTGTTCGTGTTCTCGAAGGTACCGATCGCCGTGGAAGCTTTGAAGAACAACCTCTCGAGACAGGAGGCCGAGCTTGCGGCGGTCATCCGTCTTGGCATACATGCGTTGATAGAGCCGTTCAACGTCATCCGGGGTGATTTCTTCCGGTAGAGTCTGTGGTGGCTCGCTTTTGTCCTCTACGAATTTTGTCCATGGGCCGACCATGCAGAGGATGTTGAGCTGCGCCCTTGCTAGGGCGACTGGATCATTTGGTGCCACGACCTCGCCATATCGCTGTTCTGCGTCGTTAGGATCTGTCATGACCAGGGCTGTCGCACCGACTTCTGTCGCGACGATGGGCACACCCGCGAGAGCAGCCTCGCCAATGGCCAACGGCAGGCCTTCGGAGATGGACGAGTTCATGAAGATCCACGCGTCCTTGAGGACCTCCTTTGGTTTACCGAAGCCCGCGAGGATGACATTTTCTGAAAGGTTGTTTTTGACAATGAGCTTGGCCATCTCAAGAGCGTAGGATGGTTGGCGGTCCTTTGCTCCGTATACCATAAGTCGGTAGTCTTTGAAGCCGTAGCGATTGACGATGATATCCGCGGCCAGGATGGCCGTCTTGATGCCCTTGATGAACTGGACGTTGGACAGCATCACAGCGGTAGGTTTGCTCGTTCGCACCTTGTCAATGGGCTCAAAAGAGTCCATGTTGCTGATGCCGTTGACAATGGGGTCAATCTTGCGACTAAACAGGTTTCTGTTGCAGATGTTGCCCCTATCACTGCCAATCTCTGTTTCCCACATGCTGTCGAAAAGGTTAGTTTGGTGAAGAGTGTATACGAAATATCAATCAGGCACTTACGGATTGAACAGCGAAGTACACGGTGTAATGACATCGGCGTGAAAGTAGGACAAACGGCTGGCTAGCCGGATGCCGTGTAGGAGCATGGACTGCACCGATAGTGGCAGCTCGCATTGCGCCGGGCTGATGTTGAGGCAAGACTCGCGCCAAAGAATTGCGTGGTCCCAGATGCCAAAGGTGACTCCCCGGCGGTATTTGAGGATGATTCCGAGCAGGCTGCTTATGCCGTGATGAGTGCTCTGAAAGACACGTGGGCATTCCTCGGGAATCCTGACGGAGAAGATGAAGAAGTAGGCAATGTAGATGCCTAGCGCCTCGCGAAAGTCGAACAATGTCGGGCGCGCAATGTCAAAGCACTCGGCCGGATCCTGGATGTTGGGATCGTCATATGACACGAGCCAGGCCTCAACCCAGGCTTCTTCGACCTGCTTTGACGACCAAGTTGTGTTGTAGTCTTTGCTTTCGAAGTACTTGGACATGGACAGCATGACATTGGTACAGGTGGCCAGAGTCGCACGAGTGTAGTCTCTGGTACGCGCGCCCTTGACAAAGGCCTTGAGCAGGGGAACGAATACCCGGGTGATGTCTCGCTGTATGTCTGTGTCGCGGATGTTGTCATCGACTTCGGACTGCAGGATATTGTCAATCAGGCCATGGTTCGCAGTCTTGCCGTCGAGACCCCAGAGCGGCAGCAACTTGAGAGACTGCACATTCTTCTCGATTTGAAATCGCGGTATGCCGTATTCGTTTGCACACTCGGCCATGACGTGGTTTCTGATTGTCCCGTGGCCGTTTACCAAATCCCGCCTGCAGTTGGAGACGCCGCCCGGTGCTTCTGGCCAGCAGCCAATGTCGTTCACAATGACAGAAACCCGATCTTTTGTGTCGCTGTAGCAGTCCTGGGGCCTGTTGGTGACCTGGTTGGCGTCCTTTCCAAGTCCCATGGTATACAGGTCGGCAGACCTGATGGGAAGCAGACAAACTTCTGACACGTCAGTCTCGAGTTCGATGGCGGCCACGATCTGGTCAATGTCCTCCAGGGCTGCCCGAGCCGCATCAAGATTCCCACCGTCTCTGGCACGCCAGTACTTGCGCAAGATGGGCTCCTCGCGAAGAATCATCTCATCCATCCAGCAAGCGGTGACAGCATCCAGGTCCCCCTTCAACCAGACACTCCATAGTTCGGTGCGGGATCGCCAAGTTGCCACCGGGAGATACACGCGCCTGGTCCACCACGCCAGCGAGCCCATACGGGCCGTCATTGACAATTTCTTGGTCGCGAATTGCCTCATAATGTTTATCTGGCCAGCACTGTGATGAATGAGCAAGTCGTCGACGTCAAACAAGAGGTTTCGCGGCCGGCAGAGAAGCACGTCTTCGTCGGGGAAGGCCTTTGGCACGACGGCGACGATGGTTTTATACACACCGTTCTCCACCAGGTATGTCAGTGTCTTGGGATCACGGCGATGATGGTACTCAATCTCCGTCATGTAAGTCTTGTCGCCAATGACTCTGACAATTCGATGGATCTTCTCAGACGGTGCCCAATTGTAGTCTTGGTCCCCTTCACTCGAAGGCTTGCCCCAAAACACAGACAACTTGTTGCTGGACGATCTATCCAAGGGTTGAAAGTCGGCGCGAAGGATGTCACTGCTGTTCTCTGGCGTTTTCTTGTAGTGGTAGGAAAACACCAGTGACTCGGAGTTGAGCATCATGGTGCCACTCTCCAAACGGCCTTGCTTGTCGTAGAAACCCAGCGCCCGACTGTTGGCACTGAAAACTGCTCGAGATATAGGCCACGAGCGCCTCTTGGTGGAGTCGTAGTTATATGTAGAAGTAGTCCCGTCTCGGTCAGTTCTGCTCACCAGGCGCAGCTTGTCGTCGTAGGTGGCCGTGAACAAAGGAGGCTTGTCTTCTGGGGCTTCGCGTAGGCGTCCTTCGAAGACTTCCAACATCAAGTTGCCATCTTTGCCATCTTTCGCAAAGCCAGTGACGGTTTTTCGAGACAACTCTACCACAATGGAGTTCTTTTTGATGATGCGCAGTGCACCTTTCTGAGTAAGGCGGACGATTCTGGCGGCTGAGGGACGATGATAGACCAAGAAATAGTAGATCCAGAAGTTCCTGGCGGCCCAGCATAGCTTCCAAAGGCGAAGAATGATCCAAATTATGGGCCGCCTGAAGTAGAGCCACCGAAGGCTGTAATAGAGTTCACGTTCAATGTTTGATCCGCCGCCACTTATCAGCGCTACCCATCGGGCAAATGTGACCGGAACGGCAGTAACGTGTCGAAAGAAGCCACGGACGAAGCCGCTCGACATGCCGCTAGGGATTTTGACCGGCCTCAGCTCCGCCGGCGGCAAGGAGTCTTTGAAGTCGATCGGCGAGCTCAGATCCGACGCCACTTTGCATCGTTGCTTGCAGGCGCGAAAAATTTCAAGACCGAGCTGAAGATGAAAGTCGATGGTTTCCACGTCCACGTCCTGACTGAACTGCCAGTCCTCAAACTCATAGGTCGATTTGACCGCCCGCCCGGTAATTCGGCAGACTATCGCCTCCCTCACACTAGGGGGGAGAGTGTTCCAAGTGAGATCGACGTTGAGGTCGAGGGAAAGGCGGCGCAAGAGTTCCGAGTTTGTCCTGTCGATAGTCCGCCGGAGACTCTTTACATCCGCCAATGCCAATTCAAATTGGATGCGCTTAGACATGGGTGTCGTTCCATGGAGAAAGTGCTCCGCGTGAACTGCCTGAGAGTGTGTCAGCTCACCCTCGACACGGCCTGTGTGGTACATCAGAGACTCTGCAATCATTTGAGCCAGCTGAGTTTGCCATGCGGGTAATCGGAGCTCGTAGTCGCCGAAAAAGCCTGCGGTAATTTTGAGAATGTCGCCATCCTTTTGGCTAAAGGAAAAGAGATGTTGCAATCCCGCATCGATGAAGCTCTCGCGATCAACCACGGTGATTTCGACTTGGCCGTCCTCCCAGGCTTGGAAGGCTGTTTGGATAAACTCACCCGCCCATGAACAAGCCTTGGACGTGGCGTTTGGTGTCATCAAGCTTCTTACGAGGATGTCGTCAATCTTCTCGCTTAGAAAAGAACCATCGCCGTGCTTAAAAGATGGCCTAGGTGTTTTGACAAAGCGCCGAATCGATATGCCGCTTTCAATGCCAGGGTCCGCTTCGAGCTTGCGCTGGGCGTAAAACACGTCCTCGTGCTTGGGGAATCGGAGCTCAGATGTAGACTGCGAAGGGGCGAACCAGTCTTTCCAAGTCCAAAGGAGTGTTCCAGACGCCGCCAGCAGAGCGGCAGTATTCTGAGCGACGACATCAGAGTATAGCCACCCGGAGGTCATGGACACGGCATGCAAGACACAGCCTACGATCAAGCCTATGATTGCGCAGCCAAGGATGATGAAGACGTGGCCGTGTACGCTAGTTGTGAAGCATCTGTTGAACTGAAACAGTATCACGCCAGTGTACCCAAGAATGTAGAGGTAATAAAGCAGCATGGATTCCGGGTTGTCGACTAGGATCCACATGAGAAGAGTTGTAATACCAAACAGGACGAGGAGCCTGGCGAGGAGTTCCACCAGCGCTTTGCCCAGTTTTTGGTGACGGACTCTCTCCCACTGGTTGGCAACATCTTGGGCATGACGGTGGTCGACAAGTTTGTCCTTTGACAGTGTAAAACGAAGAGTCCAGTACTTTTGCAGAGTCAGGTCCAAGACAACAACTCCGATCAAAAAGTAGAGGACACAAAAGCAGATTGCATATCGAGCGCGCGAATCCGTATAAATACTCCGTCCAGGGTGCCCGCCGTTGCTCATGATGATGCTAACCCACCGATCCATCAGCGCGACGAGAAAGAGGCCAAGGTTTTGTCCCAGGTCAAACTTGGCATCACGGAAGAGCATCAGAACATTATGCTCCTTCAGTCCTCGAGACAGTTGTTCCTGCTGCTTCTTGGACTCGCCAAGCTGGGTATACCAAGCGCTGCTGAACGTCTCGGGCAAGTTGCCGTCAGGATTGGTCTTCTTGAAGAGCCAGTCTATGTAAGGCATACCGGCAGCGACGCGTTTAACAAACGCATCATTTTTCAGTTGGGTTGCGTTGTCGTTTCGAGTACGTCGTACGTAGGAAGTAACTGCTTCACGCAGGGCCTCTTGGGCCATCTTGCTGTGGCCATCCGTTTGCTCCTTCTCGCCGCCGTTGTTGGAGCCGAGTTTAGACTCGTACCACTTCAGGATGTCCTTTTCCGTGACATTGGGGATGTTTTTCATCCATCCGTTCCACTCGTGGCATAATTGGTGATACTGATACAAAAGAAGAAGAACAGTGATGTAGGTAATGGGAAGGTAGATGGCAAGATCGTGCCCATTAACAAAGGTTGTCACGACTGGTGATACGAGAAGGACGGGTATTGTCCTCCACAAGACTGTACGCCCCGAAGTCATTGGACTGCCTTGTTGGTGCATCGTGGCCATGATACCAAGCAGATTGAGGTAAGTGGTAACGCTGATGACAAACGCGACGAAGACAAGGCCAGTAGTAACTGAGCGGGCGATGGTGAAGCCTACAAAGCCGCCAATCGCAATCAAGAGAGTGAGCATGAAACCTCCCGATAAGCGCTGCACGTGGAAATGTGTCATGTTGTCATATGCGTAATGGTTCAGGTAATAGGAACCAGTGCTTCCAACCCAGCCGGTCACCCCGGCAGTCAGCAACAGAGAGATGAGCAAAGCGTACGCGGCCGCTTCAATGTGCGCTGGGTCCATAAACGCTGTCATGAACAAGCCGCGACCGAGAAAGGTCAGAAGCAAGACGTCTATAATGGCTGGCAAACTGAAGATTGTAATGGCACCGACCTGAGCGAGATGCTTCTTCCATAGTTGAAGCCTCTCATGCGTCGACAGCCTCAGGCCTGCGGCGTCGACGTTTTCCCCTTTTGATTTTGTGTTGCTGGAGGATGAGCTAGCCTCGAGCGTGGAATACATTGTCATAATCTCATTACCATTTCTGTCGGCGGCAACTGGAGGACAGGTTTCGAGGAACCTGCGGTACCGATCGTAAATGATATCACCGAGATCACGAGGTAAAATACCCAGGAAGATTTCGCACTGAGACCCTAGAACCCAGAGCTCTGAGAAGACGGCGGCCTGATCGGCGCAAAGAAAAATAGGGCAGCGATCTGTTGATTCAATATACACTTCTTCGAAAGCCTCCTTTCTCATGATGGTGAAGAACATGAGAGCAAACATGTCGGCGTTTACGTCGATTTTCTCGGCAAGTTCGCCCATGGTGCCGAATTCGAATACATCAATCAGGGCATTAGTTAGCGCGTTGAGCTTCTCCTTGTCTCCGTAAAAGAGAGCGTCGCGGACACTCGTGCTCATGGTCTCGTAGAGGGCCACCAAGTTCTCCAAGGAAGGCAACTCGGTTGCTCCTGCGATGACGTAGCTTTCAAGCCGGCTGAGCAGCATGTCTTGTATGGTTATCGAGCCATCCAAGATGCGGCGGGCGTGCGCGCGCAACCAGGACGACTTTGACGTCTGCGTGGTGAGACGCGCCTCGCACATGGATTCTATGGGCGACTTCCAGGAATCTTCTAGATGCGCGACACGCATCTGCTGCAGCAACTGGAGTATCTCGGCATGCGTGCCTGATTCGACGGCGCTTCGAATGCTGAGTGGGAGTTTGTTCCCGGGGAGAGGCCCGTTCAGGTCCTCCAGACGCGCTTCAAGCTCGAAACATGTCGCGCGGGACACGCCGTGATGAGCAAGCCAGGTATGAAGCACGGCACTTGCGTCGCTGGGTGCCGATTGCGAGATGTAGATGTCGAGAGCCAGATATTCTCTCTCATCGCGGGTTTTGGAAACGCCAAAGAAGTAAGAGTTCCCATCTGGAATCTTGAAGCCCGTGTCCAGTCCCCTGAAAACAAGGACGCTCTGTGACTTGAGGCCCGTGATGAGGTCTTTGATCAACCCGCGGCACTCTCTCTGTTCTGATAGTGCCTGGAAGGACTTTACCCATCGATGGATCTCGGCTCCCTTGACAGCACTCAGCAACTTGAGCTCACGGAGATGGCACTGCGTTTGCAAAACGGCAGAGTAATCTTCCGAGGATGGCTCTGCCAGAATGGAGAAACAGCCAGCAGTCGACAGCTCAGTGCCATCAGCGGAATATTTCCAAAAGTCTGTCCGTTTGGGTGCCTGCTGGAGATAGTTTGGCGGCTGTACCATGACCACCTCTTGTTCTTGCAATACTGTGAGCCACGACGGCAGAGGCTCGTGTTGTAATAGCAGCGACGCGAATGGCAAAGCAGCGTCCACTTTGCTCAGGGATAAGCAACGGAGGCCGTCGGCGGCGGCCCCCTTGCCGTTCCCCTCTTGATCAAGTTCTTTCAGTCCAGTAGACACATGAACAGTCCTCAGTTCGGAACTCCAACTTTTCTGGATCTGTGCGGGTGTTAGTCACGCATTGAGAGGCACGCAAACATCCCCGGGCTCACCTCTGTCACATCTCCACGCCGCAAATACTCAAAGGCGCTGAGTGTATACGTGGCATCCCTGGGCGGTCTCTCCAGTTTCATACTTGGGTCCGCAAAGCCATGTTCGACGACAGCGCCAAAATGTTCAGCAAGCTTGACTGCACGTCGAATAACCGAGGGGTGTGGCCGAGTTTCCCACAGCTCCGAGAAGCCGATGAAAAAACCGGGCTTCTGGCTACGCTCGGTGGCGCACCGGACCATGACCTCGCGAAGTCGTTTTGCTTTGAAATAGTCTCTTCGCTGTCCATTGGGCAGGATGCACGCATTTTCAAGAATAACTCCCGACGCGTATTGAAAGCTGAGCGAATCAATGTCGGGGGAGTCATGGTGGCAAAGGAGTAAGACGGACACGTCACAGTGATGCAGCCGTTGAATCAATTGCTCCACTTGTCGGGTTGGTATTGTTGATGAAGGTCGAAGAGCTAAGCCGGCCAGGTTATTGCGAACGCAACTGCGGACCAGGTATTCCGTTGTCGAAGCAATATCCAGCGGCTGGAGCGCGGCTGGGTCCATGTCCTGGAGGTTGACATAGGCCAGGTTGGTGACTTCATGACACGCCGTGCCCGTCATGCTCGATCCGTCCCATCCTTCATCGCCGCTCAGTTCACCAATGGTGAGCGGAAAGATGGCCAGGTCATAGTTTCTGTCAACATCAACGCTCTCGCGCGTTTCTAGCATAGAGTAGACCTTGAACGATCTCGTCGACTCAAACGTCACCAAGTTGGGCGCTGGCGGGATATTCTGGTATCCAGAATTTTTCCTCCGTAAGCGCTCTCTGCGACGTCAGTTGTTAGTTTTTTCCGCATGTTGCAAGGGGAGAGTCATCACGCCATGACAACTCACATTAGGCGCTTGAAAGTGTTGGAGAACCATGATTGCCTCGAAAGCAACACGATAAAAAGCACAATGGGAACAATGAGAGATGAAGCGCCGACGGCAACGGTCACTTGTTGATACCATTCCCAAAAGAGCTGTTCGGAGGGAATGGCAGAGTTGCAATACACGGCAAAGGTTGAGTTGCCGCATTCCTCAATGGCCGGGTCGTTGGACCCAGGCTGGAAGAACGAGGTCATAGTACCACCATGTCCAGCTCAGAATGCCCCCGTTGGCTGCGTTGAACATGTGAGCGTCAACAGGCTACCAGATAAGAGAGAATGCAGCATGAAACTTGTATGTAGAAACACGTCTTGTTGGGCCAAGGGGGAATCAGTCTGGTAGAGTGAAACCAAGCACAGTTGGGCCGCTGAGTGACGACAACTTGCTAATTGGAAAGGACTGTGATTTACATGCAAGTAATCGAATGTAACGCCAAGGTGGCGGCAGGCAACCCCCATATGCTCCTCGCTCGATGTTTCCAAGCTGATCCCTGTTTTGCCCCTGGCTCCAATAGCCTAAATTACCAGGGTCCTGGGTCCGCAAATCCCGGTGCAAGTCCAAAAGTACACTAGGTTATATTTGGATCACGCTCAGGTCAAGTAGCCTGTCCGGCCGACCAACCTTACTAGTCCGGCCGATACCCTGGTTGTTTTTTATTCCCTTTCAGCCGCAACGTGCTGGTTCGCGGATCTGACGGTACTTTGCTGCATAGTCAGGGATGACGTGAGTCGATGCTGGTGATGTGCCCCATCAGGACCCGGTGCATATCCATGTTGAAACGTCGCACGCATAGTCAGACAAGCTTACACGAGAATTCCCAGTTTTTTTAAGCATGAAAGTAGTATGTTGGCCATTAGTAATAGTCCATGTGCGGTACCACGGTTGTCAGTTACGGCGAATCCACGTGTGTCAGGTTGAGAGACTTTGTTGCAGGTTAATTGAGTAGGCGGTTGCTTGGCTTGCGGTTTGGCTCTTTGGCTCTCTGTGAGAGGGTAAAGTTAATTCGTGAGAATTGACCCGTGGACCAAAGGCCCTAGGCATACGGCACGGTAGTTGAAGAGGAGCCAATGCAGCATCCGTCATGCATCTGAGCCGGCCGACCTGAGAGCTAGTGGCACGGATGGCTTCATTAGATTTCTATAGGACGAAGCATGAAATTTCGACAGGCCGTTTCAGCTCCGGTGGACATTTCTGTCACCTTGATGTCGTATAGCGTCAGCTTGGGCTCACAATTTATTTCCGTGTGTCGTATCAACTGTGCAAAGGAGTTTTTTTCAAAGATTTTTTTTTTTACACAGCCGCCAGTGTCTCCTGGTCCCCGGCGGCACACTAAATTCAGACCAGATATAAATCCCGTCTTGGCCATATCATGCCAGTGCTATTCCAGACACTTGCTCGTCACGCACCATTATTCACCATGCCGTCCTTATCCCATCCAGAGTCTGTCACGTCGTCCGGGGGGACCTCGTTGAATTCTTCACGTCCCAGCACGCCTGGTGACGAATGTCAACATGGCTATGACGCCGACCAGGTGGTCCTTGTGATTGGCGGCCTCGGCTTCATTGGATCACATACAACGCTTGAGCTTCTCAAGGCGGGATACAACGTCTCCATCGTTGACGACCTCAGCAACAGCTTCAAGGTGGCCTTCAACCGCATCAGAGACCTGGCACTCAAGCATCACTCTAGCAGGGGCACCAAGATGCCATCCCTACATCTGCACACGCTCGACTACCGCAGCCACAGCATGCGCAGCCTCTTAGACTTGTATTCAGAAACCAATTGGAAGTCTTCCGAAACCGACACACAAGCTCCCCATGGTGTGCGGCGGTCCCGCATATCCGGTGTTATTCACTTTGCGGCCTTTAAATCCGTTTCCGAGTCCATCTCGCATCCCGTGCAGTACTATCAGAACAATGTCTGCGGACTCGTCAACCTGATTTCCCTGCTGGGCGAACACAATATCCGAAACTTTGTCTTTTCGTCGTCGGCCACGGTGTACGGATGCAAGGCCGACCTGGGACGGCCACTGCGGGAGGAAGACCTCGTGCACCCCGAGTCATACGTCGACGACAACGGGGTCGAAATCACATCCGAATCCTTTGCGAGCTTGCAAAGCCCCTACGCCAGGACCAAGTTTTTCTGTGAAGCCATTCTGGCCGACATTGCGCGCTCGGATTCATCGTGGCGCATTACCTGTCTCCGATACTTTAACCCCATTGGATGCGACTCTTCTGGCCTCCTAGGTGAGGACCCCAGAGGCACGCCCACCAATCTCTTCCCCGTCATCACCCAGGTGCTCACCGGGGCCCGCAAGGAACTGGACATTTTCGGCTCCAACTGGGACACTCGCGACGGAACTCCTGTCCGAGACTACGTTCACGTTTCTGACGTGGCGCGGGGTCATGTCGCTGCGCTGGCCGCCAAGTCCGTGGAGCCCTTCCGCACGTTCAATCTCGGCTCAGGTACGGGGACAACGGTGGCCGAGGCCGTGCGCAGCCTAGAAAGGGCTTCGAAGCGGCCGATTCCTGTTAGGCTCGCGGATCGAAGAGAAGGCGATGTCGGCTCGTGCGTCGCCTCCAACGAACGGGCTTTCAGAGAGTTGGGGTGGGAGGCCAAAGAGAGCGTTGGCCAGTGCGCCGAAGACTTGTGGAACTTCGTATCCAAAGCCCAAGTACCGAGTTGAGAAGCGGTTCAGTCGCATAATCCCTGAAATACAGTGCCGATTGCCAAGGCCTTGGCGGGTAGGGCTACTCTCCCGATGCCAGGAATAGGGATCTGGACTTGGGGGGAAAATCTGCATTGTGGAGACACTACGGAATATATTGTTTGTTGCTACTAGAAGATCTATCCTAATAATAACTAGATTTGGCGTTTTCCACACTTGGCGAGATCAACCTATCTGTCATGACGTCGTATAAAACGCGGCTCGACGCAGGTGTTAAAAGGGGCTGTGATTGCTCAAATTTCAACCTTGTTTCCAAAACATGGGGGCCGTTTGCCATCCCGGAGTTTCGAGCCGTATCCAACAATTGTACAAGAGTGGCGTTGTTTCAGGTGACTCGGACGAGTCAAAAAGATGATGCAGCTAGTGCATCACGCAGAAACCGTCGATTGGGCAATGGGCTCGCCGGGATGGGATGTGTTGTTGACTGGCTGGGCACATAAGTCCGTGGAGTCGTTGCAGAAAGCCTAAAAGGTGGGTCCGAGCGGCACTGGCCCTGCTTGCTGCAAATCCCGCAGCGGCCTCGTCCCTGTGCGCGCCTAAGTGGGGCGAGACCCCACCTCGAGCGAGCGCCTAGTAGATAAATCAGGTATCGAGTCGGTGAGGCAAATGAATTATGTAAGCAACGCCCACGACGACGGCCCCGGAGCGTTCGCGCCCAGACCTCGGCTTGGCGTCATGGCAAGGATGCGTTGGCAAATGCACTCAACATCCATGGACGCCAGTGATGAGCTGTGGCTGTGCGTGCGTGCATTCATGCAACAGCACCACTCTCGCGCGTCCAGTGTTGCAACCAACTTGTGACCTGCGCCTGACACGCAGCACGTCAACTCTCAACCGCTTGCATCTTCATTGTTTCCCGATCCACGGCGCGAAACAACGACAACAATGGCCAGGCCGTTTCTCATTGTGCCGCTCTACATGTACCCTCTCGAGACAGCATGGGATCCTCTCTTCCGAGCCGCGCGAGCCCACCCCGAGGTCAAGTTCGTCGCCATTGTCAACCCCAGCAGCGGACCAGGCCCGGACTCTCTCCCGGACGCGAGCTACCTGGCCGCGCTAGAAACAATGCACGCCATCCCCAACATATGCGCCGTTGGCTACGTCTACTGCAGCTACGGCAAGCGTCCTGCGGCCGACGTGCGTGGCGACATTGTCAAGTACTGTTGGTGGAATCAGCACGACAAAATCTCCCTCGGCGGCATCTTTTTCGACGAGACGCCCTCCGAGCTGGCCTACCTGACGCACATGGCCAGTCTTGCTCACCATGCCAAGAGGACGTGGCGTCAAGAAACCGGCAGAGACGGGCTGGTCGTCTACAACCCGGGGGTGCTTGTTCCTCGTCCCTTCTTTGTGCACCCGGACCACGTCGTCGTCTTTGAGCAGTCCCATCATCATTGGGACGAAAACTTTGCCGCCCAGCGTCTGCGGCATGCCGCCGACGAGGTCCGCTCCAAGACGGCGGCCGTGATCCACTCCAGCCAGGTCCAGGGCGCCCAGGTGGGGGATTTGACGAGGTCTATGCTGACACACGGCTTGACGGGCATCTACGTGACCGACGAGAAGGACGGTGGCTACACGCAATGGCCGTCGGTGTGGACCGAACTAGCCGCCGCTGTCGCCGCCGAGTGCTCGGCAAGTTGAAACCAAAAATCGACTAGTTGAACATGGTAGTTTACGGTGTAGAATATTAGTTTCTTATTAAAAAAGAGGGTGTCCCCTGAAAGTAATTCCGTGGCCCGAAAAATCGGCTAGTTGTAAATGGCAGTTATGGTATAAAACAGACTATTGGTTGCCTAAAATGGCTTCCCCCTGAAATACAATCATGTGGCTTGTTCCGAAAAAGGCTTCCTTCTCCACATGCATTCGCTCAAGATGTCGCTTCGTTGACGGCTTCCCCTGAAAATAGTTCTGGAAAATGGTTCTGTGGCTTGGGTTCCCGAAGAGCCTCGCCCCCACGCATCAGCTGAAGATGTCGGTTGTAAACACCTTCTGGTCGCAGTACTCTACCCAGCCGTCCAAGTTCATCTTCTTGATGACGGTGCTAAAGTTTTCGGCGCCCCTGGACTTGCCCCTCCTGGAGCAGATGTCGGTGGAAGTGGTAGAGCTGACGCCCCTCGCAGCGCCGGCGTCGCTGGGGTACTCAATGTTGAAGACGGGTTTCCCCGCCTCGATGAAGGTCGCATATGACTCGCACTCGCTGTTCTCGACACACTGCTCGTTGACGGAGAAGGCGACGACGTCCAAGACGTCGCCTATAATGTCCGCGGCGTTCTTGAGGCCCGTCGACATGTTGTACGAGGCGGCCTCGTTTGCCAGGAACTTGACAAAGTCCACGGCCTGGTCGGTGGTGAGCCCCAGGCCGTTGTCGTTTTGCTAGTCATCGCAGGTGAGCTTTTTGAGGGCCGAGTGGCGTTGGGTAAAGTCTACTTACATAGCCGTCGACATTGTCCGGATCGATGGCGAGGCAGCCTTTGGACGCGGCCAGCTTGATGCGCTCCTTCATGATGTCGCGCACCGTAGGGCTCGATACGTTGAGCCACCTCTCGCCGGGCCAGTCGCCGAGCGGCTTCCCCATGTCGGCCTGGTCAAACTTGTCCTTGTCGCTCCGCCAGTCTTCGTAGGTTCCTGCGCTGAAGTAGCAAATCACGCTGACGCCGGCATTGTGAAGCGCGACAAACGACTCGGCGTCGTTGTCGAACATGTCGAGGTCGTACGCCTCGGTCTTGGGCGTAACCTCGCCGTTGTCGCCCAGCTTGACGGGCTTGCTGAGGATGATTTGCCATGTAGTGCCGGCCTTGGGCTTGTAGATGGTGGTTCGGTTGACATCGGCGCCGCCGCCCGGTGGCTCCTGGCCATTGTCGCCGTTGTCGCCGTTGTCGCCGCCGTTGCCTCTCGTCAAGCCGACGCCAAGCCCGACTGCCAATCCGATGATGATGAGAGCGGCCGCGATCGCGGCAGCAATGATGACCTTCTTGGACCGCCACCACGGCGCGCGGGCTGGCGGCGGTGGTTTTGAAGCGTCTTGCAGGTCTTTGTCCATGATAAGCTTCCAATAAATCAGATGATGATAAACTGGCCGCCCGCGTTTCTCGAAACAGCTGTATCTTTGCAAGCCGCAACGAGGATATTATGCAGCGCGGCGGTCGGACAAGAGGCGAAACTCTGACATCCCGACACGTCCCTGGACATCCGAATGATGGATGCTCCTAGATCGCCCCACCGTGGACCATGGCCTAGATCGCAGACCAAGCTAGGGTGTCAGTGTGTCTAGGTCTGGTGTGTTTGGGGCTTTGACCGTGGTTCAGAAACCAACATTGAAGGGAACCGTCGTCCAGGGGGCCGAGCGCCGGGAATCCCCCGGGATGGCCGTCCATCGTTGTCCCAGCCGATCCAGACTCTGGACAGCGCGGAGGCCAGGGCAGGGATACATTCATCCTGGTTGCGTTGTTCTCGGACGCACCAGTCAGCAGTTTCCGGTGAGAGCTGAAAGGCATGACGAAACTACGGATGGACACTTGGATGTGCCACAGACTCGTATTCGACCTTCTCGCATGATTTGGCCAGGTCCTAGTCAAACCTCCTCATACGCCGAGCAAACTAATTAAAGAATGGTACAATTTTTTCTGGGCATTTGACAATGCGTTGTTGTTTTCCTAGTCCGAGCAAGGTTGGCTCTAATAACGAGCGAGTTATTGTTTCGTGACTCGTCATGCCTTCAGCCGCACGCATCCCAGCAAGCGACTGTTGCACTCGGTGATGAAGAAATTTCCAGACGCATTGTTTAAGAACAAAGAGTGTCCAAGCCCCCGCAAACTTAAAACTACTGCCCTCTTATTGGGACAACTCGCTAGTCGTTTGTCTTGGACTAATTCAGCTTGGACACCAGTTTCTGAAGAAGAAGAAGGCACAATCTTATTTGTTTCCCTGGCACAACAAGCCAGTACCAGCCATGCGGTCCGGTATTCTCAACGCCCTCGCCAGGGCCGCCTGTACGCTTTGCGTGTTGGGCGATATCCTCCCAGCTGCCGCCATTTCCGTTGGGAGCACCGTCTTGATCCTGGCTCGCAATGAAGGTGAAGCTAAAAGCGCCGCCATGGGCCTTGACGGCTATGGGATACCTTATCAAAAAGTCATATTTCCCGCTGGAGGGACAGGCTTGCCCGTTTTGAACTCTTCGGCAACACAGGGCAATTTCGGCGGCATCGTCGTCATCTCTAATGTGGCATATGATAACAATGGCACGTTTGCGAGCGCCGTTACATCCCAGCAGTGGGCTCAAATAAACAGCTACCAGTCCACGTTCAAGGTGCGCATGGTTCGAATTAATGAGTATCCTAGCGCAGAATATGGTGAGTAAACGGAATGCAACGTCGTTACTCTGTCCGCTTTGTCCTGACTTCTTTTCCAAAGGCACCATCGTTGCCAATACCGCTGAGCCCGGCTGCTGCGGAAGCAATGTTGAGCAAAAGATCAGTCTCACCAATACCGCGCTGTTCCCGGGGGCAAATCTCAAAGCGTAAGTCACATCCATCCAACCTCGATGCAACGCAGCACGTTCACGCGGTGTGCACTGCACGGTGCCCACCTGAAACATGACATGTGTGTATTTACCTATCAAAACCGAGGGGGGGAAAGGGAGAGAAAAAGAGAAAGAGAAAGGAGGAAAGAAACAACATATCGGCAGCTAACCAAGTGAAAATAGAAATGCCGGTGTATCTACGCAGGGTCTCTGGCACTACCCGGCCACCATCACAAACACGACCACGACCAAGGAAGTGGCGAGCTTTGATGCGGCAGCAGGCTTTCCATCAAAGACAACTGCTGCCGTGGTCCATTCTGCCAATGGCCGTGAGCAGATGGTCTGGTTCATTAGCTGGGATCCTACCTGGTCTCAGACCTCTAGCTATCTGCAGCACGCCTACATTCACTGGATGACACGCAGCTTGTTTGTCGGCAAACGTCAAAGCCACCTGAGCGCCCAAGTTGACGACATTCATCTGGACACGGAGCTTTACTCCCCCGCCAATACTACCTTCAAGATCCGGACCGGGGATCTGGATGCCCATGTCACTTGGCAAAAGAACCTCGCTACCCGTCTGCCCGCCGGGTCTGACTTCTGGCTGGAGATGGGCCACAATGGAAACGGCAACATCATCGGCGCCACGTCAACGACGAGTGGTGGAACGACTTGTAAGCCAGCCTACGCCGTTGACTACACCTCTCCCCCAGATACACCCCTCGAGTTCGTGAAGCCCCCCGGCACCGGCGTGGATCTCTGGCCCGCGGAATTCGTGAGCTACACGTGGTCGACCACATGCGCAAATCTCGACTCGCTCGGCGCCTGGTTCACCAAGACGGCCAACCTCAACGCCTTTGCTCATGTGTCGCACACGTTTTCCCATGAGGAACTCAATAATGCCACATATCACGACGCCTCCCGTGAAATCTCCTTCAACCAGGCCTTCCTCAAGTCCACGGGTATCGACAGAGCGGCCAGATTCTCTCCCAAGGGCATTATCCCACCCGCCATCACCGGCCTGCACAATGCGGACGCCATCAAGGCCTGGACCGACAACGGCATCGTGTACGTGGTTGGCGACAACACTCGCCCCGTGTTGCGCAACCAGGACAGCGTATACTGGCCCCTGCGCTCGACTGTGCAATCAAACGGTCGCGAAGGCATCACCATTGTCCCGCGCTTTGCCACCACTATATACTACAACTGTGACTTGCCCGCCTGCACTCTAAAAGAGTGGATAGACACGTCCGGCGGCTCGGGAGACTTCAACGCCCTCCTTGACAACGCGCGGGCCGTCAACACGCGCAACCTTCTCAGCCTTCAAGCCGACCCTTACATGTTCCACCAGGCCAACATGCGCCAGATAGACGTGGCCCCTCTCACCGTTGGCTCACAGACGGGGAAGCTATCTCTTATTATGGCCTGGGTCGAGACCATTGCCCAAGAGATGACTCGCCTCACCAACTGGCCACTCTTGTCGTTGAAGCACGACGACCTCGCCACCTACTTCATCAACCGCATGACACTAGACGCGTGTCAGCCAAAGTCGTCGTACACCTACTCTACCGACGGCAAGTCCATTGAGCGGGTGACGGTGACCGCAAACGGAAACACATGCAGTGTCCCTGTTCCCGTCACCTTCCCCGGTGGCATAGCTACCACCGCGCTCGGTGGCCCTCTGAAGTCGACCCAGGTTGGCAGTGAGCCGCCCATTCTGTGGGTGACACTCTCCGGGAAGCCCGTAGAGATTCGATTGTGGACCCCGGTCAACCTGTAAATTCATGTGCCGTCTGGGGGCGCAATACGACGCCCGTTTTAGAGCAAGCTTGTTGGGGGTAGCTTGAAGGTTATTAAGAAGAAGCAAAGCCAACCTCCGCCCTCCGACGGAGGTTGGATTCATGACCAGTACACGCCCTGATGTGGTCAACGTGCCAGTTTCCCTCTGAGATTCTGTGTTTTGCAATCATCCACCTACCCAATTTCGCGGCTGGGATACCGTGGACATTTTGCGCTTTCAGGGTCCTGGGGATATGGCCAACGCACAGCCGTGAGAGCTTTTCTATTCATACATATAATATTTGTGCCGACATTGGCACGACTTTGCATTGCTTGCGACGTTTGGGAGGTTATGCTGTACTTGTTCACGATGCATGTCTGGGGTAGGCTTTTAGTGCATCTCGCGGGGTTCGAGGTTGTGTATCCAAAAATGAAATAATTAATCTGTCCATTGTTTGTGCGGGTTCTTGATTGAAAGAGCATAATTCGCTGTGCTCTTGACTATGGAGATCTTAGGCTAGTCTTATAAATATATAAGTGTACTCTGAATACTTGAGAAGGGTGCTTGACTTGTTGCTTTTGGTTAAATCTTGGCATTATAACTTGGTCTTTTTATGTGTTGTTTGTATGTCATCTAAACTTGCTGAAATAAGAGTACCCTAGAGTAGGGAACCCTGAATTTGTAATGCCGCCTTTTATGATTTTGAGCAGAAAGAGTGGTTTTAAAGTAGTCTATAGGGATAGGATTTATTTCCAAGTTAAAGTACTTTAATACAGTGCTTTTTTCTGGCGCTTGAATGCGCGAGCTGGCAAATATCCGCCTGCTACCATATTTGATCAAGAGCGTCGGTGACATACTGATGCATTTAGCATGCTTATTACCGCGCACAAGCAAATACAGCCGTTGTTAGAAGAGTGACTAGAAATAAAACGTCCTTGCAACTGAATTGTAGAATTCACCAGGCGAGTGCTTGATTGTGGCAGTCAATGAGGGCTTGGAGCCATAGCCCAGTTCATCTAATAACAGTCTTTGGTATGGTCCTTGGTTTTTCCTCAAGGCCTAGCTGACCAAAGAGCTCTATTAATACAAGTGGTGAGTGCCTTATGCTCTGGTCTCCTGATCATAGCCCTCGTGTAATAGTGTGACATTTATAGTGACGATAGGGGTGGTGTTGATAGGTAGCGTAGTTATTGAACCGCCTGGCAGCTATTAGATTACCCTCGGCCGAAACCAGTTGTCTGGCAAATTATAAAGGAATTGAGTTATTGAAGAGCTGTCTGAAGCCGTCAGTTACTGTTGAAAAACATCTCTAATGATATGATATTTTGGGTTCTTTTGCCTCAAGGTCACTGTCGCATTCGGGATCTTCCAGAGTTACAATAGCCTGAGCGAAATACGGATAGCTCGCTAAGTGACCGGTGTAATACCCCAAAGACAAGAGGAAGAGAACGCAGAAAGTAAAACGAGAGCTATAGACACTGTGTCACGCTTACACGAGAGCTACGATCACGGGACCTAGGGCAAAGGCCCTCACCTAATTCTTGTATTTATCGAGTCCTTTGGTCCCTCAATGACTTGGAAACCAAGGACCTTTGATATCAAAGACTGTTATTAGATGAATTGAGCCATGACTCCAAGCCCTCACAGAACCCTTTTCACAGAAACTCTAGAGATGGGCCCGGCTAGCAGGCCAGGTACCAATAGTAAGAGAATAAGCAAGGACTTGGCCTGTTATAACAAGATATTCTTGGATAGATGTAGTGTGGTTACTATATGACGGGGCTTTCATTCAGGAATAAATCTCGACAGAAAAAAAAACATCTTTCAAAGGACATGACAAAAAGCACAGTGCATAATTCGGCTCCTAGGCTTGCTAGAAAGCCCTGCCTCTGGCGCATCACCTAGTGCAACATCGACAAGCTAGTCACGCTCATCGTATTTTTTACATATATATATCGCAGTAACTACCCTACCATAAATATTGCTGGCACTTAATGCTGGGTTCCAACCAGCAAGAGACTAATAATTCATCTCCCCAAAATATTGTGATTTCGCATTTGCTCCAGACTCCTTGCAGGCGGTATCGATTCAAAAAATAACCATTGAGAAGGCCGTTCCAAGGGATCGAGCAATAGGCGTACTACAAATGTATTACTCGGCGCCCTTTCCTGTTTTGCAATACAGGTTGGTTGCTAGGAGAGGAATACGGCCCCCCAAAAAAAAAAAGGGCTTGATGAAAATATGGCTAGCTAAGTAAGCGGAGAACATGTTGTCGGGATACCTGCCCTTTCACTCTTCTCAAATTCATCCAAATGTGTCTCCATGCCGGAGATAACGTCCGAGTCCACCAAGGGTACTTGAAACTTGTGCCTGGCACGAAATGCATAGTAGAGCAGACCAAACACCATCCAGCCACCAAACACGACTATCGAGTAGTTCATGTTCTTTGCAGTGACAGGCATTGTCGTTGGGAACAAGCTAAATATGATGACAGTAATCATCCACATGGCACCCAGCAGGTTAAGCATTATGCCTGGCACAAACCCAAGACGGAATGTGCCGTACTGGTGCGGTTGCAAGTTCCACCGGCCGTGGAAAAGCATATACAAGACGGGCAATAGATACGACAAGTACAGTCCGATGATTGCCATGGACAGGATGGCGCTGAATGCCGTATCATTGCCCAGGTAGATGAAGCCCAGTACGAATTGGAGCGCGACAACGGCAATGACTGCGTTGAGCGGAATCTGCAGACGGGCACTGATGTGAGATAAACCCTCATGATAAGGGGTCGCCCGGTCGCGAGCAAATGCCCAAAGGGTTCTCGACGTCGACATGATGCCCGCAATGGTGGCCGCGACCGCGATCAATATGACCATGATGGACATGATTGTGGTGCCGACCCGTGAGTTGGTAGCGTCAAGATAGATCTGCATGAACGGGAATCCCAAGGGCGCATTTGCTAGATCCGTAGATCCAGCCGAGTACAGCAGCACAATAACATAGGCTAGACCCATTACTCCGTTGACAAAGACGCTTCCTACCATTGCCAGCGGCACGTTTCGACTCGGCTGAGGCAACTCTTCTGCAAGATGGCATGCGGCATCGTAGCTGCGCAAACAAAAAAGTCAGCAAACATTGTCATGGACGACGGGGGGCATAACATCTTACCCAAGAAAGGGATATACAGCGCTGACAAGCCCGATTAGCCAAGAGATGCCGTCGCTATCCCAGCCGCTGCTGTTGACAAAGTCAAGAAAAACCACTTGACTGGTCGTCTTCTTGGCCATTGCTGCAAGCGTAGCGAGTATGCCGACGAATCCCGCAACGTGGATGACGCCTTGACTAGGTTAGAAAGAAAAGACCCGTCGAATTTGGAAAATGGACACCAACCTGCGAGGATGTTTACATGAGGCATCACCCTCATGCCGTAGATGTTCAGGGTGGCGGCATAGGTGAGGACACCCCAGTACAAGAGCATTCCTTGCCATCGCAGCGGCATGTAGCTGTCGTCATTCAGAACGATCAACGCTTGCGTCTGCAGGCCCGCAGCAAACGCGGCTGACGATGTCAAAATTATCTGGCCTCCTACCGAGATCCATCCCGTCACATAGGCCGCAGTCATCTTGCTGGGCCCGGGGCACAGAGCAGCAACCCAGTGATATTGGCCTGTAGCGAGTAAAGAGGTTGGTAAATGCCTCAACTATGCACAAACAAGTCCATCACGTACCTCCAGCTGTTGGATAGATGGATGCAATCTCCCCAAGCGACAAAGCCACACACATTGAAAAGACAAACGACAAGACGCTACGCTTGATCAGCCTTGGCAACTCTTTTTTTACTCGCAGATGATCTGTTTTTCCTTACTAGTTGTAAAAAAGGCAGGGAGAGCCACCGCTGACCAGCGCGGTTGCAATTACAGACGAAGTGGCCTCCCACGTTGCCATCAGGCAGATGCATAGTGAGACCAAGGCCGGCAGGGAGAATCGCCTCTGGAGCTCTTGCTCATGACCCAGCTGGGCAAGATGCTGTTCGTCCATGGTTGTTGCTTACAATGCGGTGAAAATTGAAAAAAAAAAAAAAAAAAAAATATTCAGACGCTCCAGACAAGCGCGCGCAGTCTGGATTGCGTCGGCAACCGTTTAAAAGGAATCGTAGAGATGCGTTTACCGCAGTCATGACGGACATTTTGTGGTGTCGATCAAACTAGCCTCGGGAGGATGCGACCTATGCTCCATCAAGGCATCCGCCTAGCGACGAGATACAACACCGATAATGCCATCGAGATAAGAGAGCTGTTGCTCTCTGTGTTGTGGCTAATATCTAATATCCCCGGTTGGCGTTCCCCCGCCTTTCAGTTTCCGGAAAGGGGCCAACGTTTCGAGTTCGTGGGGAGTCGCGTCAGAAAAGGGACGGTGGCAGACACGGTTTCACAGGGCTGCCAGACTCTTGATAATCAAAGATGGAACACTGCTCGAGCAATGTGCGAGCTGGGGCCCGACTTTGACACACTATAGAGGCCGTAGTCTGCGACTCTGCGGTATAGCGGGCCATGCCGGGCGCAGCCTGCCAATGGGACTCAGATATTGTCGTTGAAACTAAGCCAGACGCCCTTGTTGACCGTAAAAGGCATCAAGCGGCACTTGGTTGGCTAGGTAGTTGGGGTGCTTGGTTGTCGCGAGGCTGTGTCCCTTTAAGAGTAGACCAGAGTTGCCCAAAGTGTCGACTGGTCCTCGGCTCAACTCATTGTTTCCATCTACTCTTGTTGACTTTGAATGCCAAATTGGAGAACTACATCGTGGTCTTGTTTCATCATGACCGTCGAGGCTCGTCTCCAACTCATGCCGGTCCCAGGACGAATACTGTAGAAGTGGGACATGTCAAGATCGTGGATTTATTGACTCCGTCCCCTCCTGATAGGATTCTGCATGCATGGCAAGATATAATGGAGTGGTGAAACCCACCGGCTCCGAGACTCGAGCACCAGGAGCCATCTGGAGACGCGCCCCGTGCGATATCAACCTCAAACTTGGGCAATTGGTAATCTTGATTGCCCATGCTGTGGAGACTCGACCGGGGAAAACACATGATGGCAAATCCACTCGGAAACGCAAGCCGTGTTCCGAATATTGACCCCATACCAACGACTCTTCCCCTCACCATGCGGCATCCAAGCCTCATTTAATCAACGCATTTGTTCTCTCGCCGACCTGCAATCCTCTGCAATAGGTATCCATCCATTCGAGCACTGACAATGTCTACGGTCCCACACCCCCTGTCCGATCTCTCTGCCCAGGAGTCCAATGCTGCCAGAGATGTAGTCCTGAGGCTGCATCCCGGCGCCGTCATTGACTTTCGGGCCATCTATCTGCTGGAGCCCAACAAGGCTGATGTGCTCAAGTTCTTGAGCCTTGAGCACGCGGGCAAGGTGACGGCCGATACCCCTCGCCCTGTCCGTCTTGCCCAAGTCAAGTACGATGTCATCGGGGGCTCGGAACCCACGCAATACCACGAGTCTGTCATCAATGTCGCAACAGCCGAAAGGGTCAAGCACACTGTTGTGGGCCAAGAACACCATGCCAGTCTGTCCATGTAGGTATTCCACCGCTGCCCCGTTTTCAGCAGATGTGCCGGCTCACGCATCCATGTAGTTATGAATTCGAGAGGGTAGTAGAGGTTGTCAAGAACTCCAAAGTCTTCCAGGAGAAGCTCAAGTCCATCGAGCTGCCCGAAGGATTCGAGCTAGTCGTGGAGCCCTGGCCGTATGGAGGGCCCGACGAGGCCGACGGCCAGACTCGACTCTTCCAAGCCCTGTGCTTCGGTCGAGACACGAGAAGCGGGAACCCAGACTCCAATTTTTACGCGTACCCATTGCCCTTTATCCCCATTGTGGACGCGAGGATGAAGGAAGTGATTCGTATTGACCAGCCCGCAACGGGCGGCAAAGGCGACGCCCTCAGCGGTGTCTCGCATAAGAAGCAAGTCCTGGACCACTGCCGGTCGGCAGAATACGTGCCCGAACTCATTCCGGGCGGCACGAGAAAAGACGTAAAGCCTCTCACCGTGGTGCAGCCCGAGGGCGCGAGCTTCACCGTGTCTGATGGCAACCTCATTGAGTGGCAGAAGTGGCGGTTCCGTGTCACCTTTAACCCACGAGAAGGCGCCGTGTTGCACGATGTTCGCTACGATGGGCGCGACATTTTGTACAGATTGAGCATCAGTGACATGGTAATGGCCCTCATCCACCCATCCCCGCCCCTTACTTACCATTCACATGGGCTAATCAATATCTGGCACAACTCAGACGGTGCCGTATGCTGACCCCAGAGCCCCTTTCCACCGCAAGCAAGCATTCGACTTTGGCGATGGTGGACTGGGAAACTGCGTAAACAACCTAACACTTGGATGCGACTGTCTGGGTGTGATCAAGGTAAGCTGAGTATTCGATTCTGTTCCAAGTTTGACGTCCGCGGGTGCTGACGCTTTCTTCCGTGCAGTACTTTGACGGATTTCTCACCAACCCAGACGGCTCGGCCCAAGTGAGCAAGAACGTTATTTGCCTGCACGAGCAAGATAACGGAATCAACTGGAAGCACACCAACTGGCGGACCGGCCGTGCGGTTGTTACCCGGCGTCGAGAGCTGGTGGTCCAGTTCATCATTACGCTCGCCAATTACGAGTACGTCTTTGCTTTCAAGTTTGACCAAGCCGCCGGCATCACCCTGGAAGCCCGGGCAACCGGCATCGTTTCGGTAGTCAACATCGACGAAGGCAAGACGGCGCCATGGGGCAACGTTGTCAATCCGGGAACGCTGGCCCAGAACCACCAGCACATTTTCTGCGCGCGCATCGACCCGGCCATTGATGGACACAATAACTCGCTTGTCCAGGAGGAGAGCGTGCCCGTGCCCGTGGACCCGGCGACGAATCCCAACGGCAACCTGTACGAGGTGCAGTCGTCCGTCATCAAAACGTCGGCCGGCATTGATCTCGACCCCTTCAAGAACCGCGTCTTCAAGGTCCAAAACTTGTCCAAGAAGAACCCGGTCAGCGGGAAACCCGTCGGATACAAAATCACCACCCCGCCCACACAGCTGCTGCTGGCCGCGCCCAACAGCATCCAGTCGAACCGTGCTCTTTTCGCGAGACATCACCTGTGGGTTACCAAATACAAGGACGACGAGCTGTACGCCGGTGGTCGATACACGCTACAAAGCCGGCGCGAGGTCGACGGCCTGGCCGACGCGGCTGCTCGGGGGGATAATGTCGACAACGAAGACATTGTGGTATGGAGCGTCTTTGGGTTGACGCACAATCCCAGGGTCGAGGACTGGCCCGTCATGTATGAATCCCCTCCCCCTACATGCTCACTTTTAGTTAGGCCGGCTGCTGACGCGATTCCAGGCCCGTGGAGATGCTGCAGGTGCACATTACTCCTTCGGACTTTTTCACGGGGAACCCTGCCATTGACGTGCCGTCAAACAAGGACATTGGATCGAAGCTGGCAGACGGGGAGTGCTGCAATTCCGCGGTCAATGGCAACGGTGTGTAGATGGTATAGACGGGGGTTTTGGGCCAAAATGTCAGCTAGTTATGCGCGCATAGATTAGACGATAGAGTGCACATGTACAGACCAGATGAAGCCCCGGTCACAACATGCCCAGGAACATGACCAGACGTTGACTCGTGCACATGTATTTCACTTGTGAGCATTCACGCGTCACGCATGGCATCTTTTTGTGAATTCCTCACCTTGGCCCCTGGAAATTTTGTTGAAATCTAGCCAGCCACCACCAGCATCGGTGAGTTTGTTCATATCGTGGGGTCAAGATGGCAACTTGCTGCCCGTGAGGAAATGAATCCATTTGCGCGACTTTTTTCTCGCTAGAATTTCTCAAATACTCGCCGCTGTTTCAGATTTTTTTTTCACCTCCATCATTCTCTGGTATCTAGTGCTGAATCACCGCGGAGCAGCATTCCGATGTGACGGGACGGCTCACACTCAGCCGCCGGTTTCCGAATTCCGACTCCCAACCTCGCCCCTTTAACACTGTTGACTCGAAACATATCTGCCCTCCACTATAAAAGGTACCGCAGCATTCAAGCCCACATGCAACCAAGCTGGCCGGAAATTCATTTCCCACCGGACTTACTTTGCGTAGACCACTCACCTGGAGACGCTGCAACCACCATGGCACCGATTCACCGCGTTACACTGTTCAAAATTGAAAGCGAGAATGACCGAAAACGCTTATTGGAATTATACCAGGGGATGCCGAGTAAAGCATTAAAGGTACGCCACCCGTTTTTTTTTCCTCTTTGGTTTTGGCAGTTTCTCACTCGTAACCCCAGGATGGCAAGCCGTACATACAATCCGTGACCGCTGGCCCGACCAAGCCGGATCAGCGAGCGCAAGGATTCACGTTTGCCGCAATTTCCGTCTTCAAATCCCTCGACGACATGGAATATTACGACAATGGCTGCGCGGCACACGCACAGTTGAAAGAGTTTGCGAAAAAGGCGCATTCCGGCGCAATGATGGTATATTTGGAGAATGGCGTATAAATGTAATCAAACCCGTGTTAGAAAAAAAAAAGAACAAACACCATATATATAGTTTTTCAAGCATCATGAACCGAGTCTACATGAGTCCCTGCAAGAAGCGCCGCGAAATGTCCAAGCCGTCGCCGTTGACGAGGTCGACATCCAGCGCGTTGTAGAGGCCAGAGTCAAAGTCGTCCTGGAACTGGTTCCCCTGGCCCAGGGTATCAAAGAGGTTCAGGATATCATTGTTCAGCCCCGTCATGTCCGGAATGTCGCCGGCCAATCCCTGGTGAGCCAGGGCACCGCTCGGGGCCTGACGGCCGTTTGCCCACACGTCGTCGTCTGTGCGACTGATGGACGGTCGGCTGCGAACGTAGGACGGCCCGTCGCTGCTGCTCAGAGGGCCCGAGGCAGCGGGACTGTATCCCCGGGTCGTCAGGCTGCGGTCGCCGTCGTCGCAGTCCTGCAGGCCGAGGCTCTTGAGGCGTGGCAGCAGGCCGCGGATGCTCTTCCACAGTCTGCGGCTCGCGATGCTGTGGCGGCTGAAGCCCCTCACGAGCCCGATGGCGTCGATGAAGCTCTGGGCACAGCCGGCGGCGAAAATGTTGGGCGCGTGGCAGATGGCCAGGGAAACCACCGCGAAGGCGCTGAGGAGGAAGTAGTTGAAGGCGTTTTGTTGCCGCGAGTAAATGTCCGACGTGGCGTTGAGGTGGACCAGGACCTGGACCGTGTCTTGGGCCAGGTCGACGGCGACCTTTGCCCGTGGGAGATCGGCTTTGATGGTGGCTGCGCTCAGCAGATGGTGCTGGTAGATGGAGATTCTGGTGAGGTTGCCGCGGAGGTAGAGGAGGGCGCGAAGCCGGTGGAGGACACGGGGTTGTGATCTTGTCGAGTAAAAGGCCCGCGGATGCCGCATTTGGAGATGAGGAGGGATGGATTCCAGCCACGTCTGCGTGCTTGCGTCCAAGGCATTGGCAATATCGGGGGGGATCGACTGGCAAGGCGAGCCAAAGGGCGGTATTGCGTCCCACAGCTTGGAGCACAGCCGCGCATATCCCACCATGCATTTCAAGTAGGACGAGTCGATATCCTGATCATCGAGTTCCGATTAGTGCTACATGACTTGGGTTGAGGGAGGGGGGTTTGAAGATACTGACTGGCTCGAGAAGCGCTGGATCAATGTCCCTGTCCGTCAGGGCAAACGACAGACTTGTGCCGAAACTCCATCGGCGATCAAGAACATAGCAGCACCAAAAGACTCTCAGCGCGGCATGCCGCGACTGCGGATCCGTAAAGTTGTCGTAGAGACTTCTGCGCCGGTGCAGTCCCATCTCGAGAGCTTCACGGGCGGCAATGCCGATTGTCCTCCATGCCAGCAACTCATCGTCGCAGTGGAAGTAGTAAATGCTCTGCCACCGGCGGTAAATACAGTGGCCGCAGTCTTGCCAGAAGGCGAGGAAGGTACATACCAGCATTATCAAGAGTTGGACTCCTTTGAGGTCTACCTCGGTCCTTGATATCCGCGCGGCCATGGCCACGACTGACTCGGCAATAGCGGCGCAGAGGTCATTTTTGCCGTGCGCCTCTATCGCAATTCCGGTGGCCACCGCAAGCTTGGCCAATCGTACATCCGTCACGGTCAAAGGCGGCTCGTGGACGTCCCTGGGTGCTTCATCCAGCAACGAGGGATCGCGGATGACGCGCAGAATCTGCTCCGACCTGGCCGCAAGCTCGAGGATGTTTATGAAGGGGTACACGGATTCCACTTCCTCCTCGAAGACGGCCAGCAGCCTCGCCATCTCCTCTGGAGAGCACTCGGCCCAGAATTCCGCATCCGTAGCTTCTGCCTGCTCAGGCTCTGCCGGGGACGGGGCACCGCTTGGAGAAGGCGAGGGTGAAGCCGGTATGCCCATGCGGGTGAGCGACCGCTCGGCTATCACAAGTCCGTAGGACGGCCTCGTAGGCCCTACGAACTGGGGATGCTTGGGCACATTGTCCTTGGAGGTGTTGGAAGGGGACCGAGCCGCCACGGCGTCAAACTGACTGGCTATCGCGGTCCGGGCTCCGGGTGACTGATGCTTGAGCTCATCCACTGTCCTGGAGAGATCAGTGACTTGTTGTCGTAGTTTGGCGAGCTCATCCCCCAGAGCTTGCATCTGATGGTTGCTACATGGGCCGGCATCGATTAGTTTCTCGCCATGCCATTACGTGGTTTGCGATGGCATCACGTCCACCCACCTCTCGTCCTTCTTCTTGCTGCTTTGCGGAGTGACGGCGGCAAATACGCAGTTTACGCCGCCGGCGGTGCATCGCTCACAGCTAGAGCCATTGACCGGGATGCACTTGAGCTTCTTCTTTTTGCACTCGTTGCTTCAAACATCATCATCGTCAGTGTCTCTTCCCTGCACCCGTCCTGTCAAGGGTGGCCCGCAAGCAGCACCCATCTCGGCGGAGGTCAACAACATACCATGCAACTGACGTATACTTGCCACGCTTCGGCTTCGGAGCGGCCTCAGACGACAGATTGGGAGGCACAGGTCGCTTGGGGGGCTCCACGTCGGCCGCCTGGTTGCTCACAGGCGATGAGTTGTCTTCCATCTTGACTGGCTGTGTCATTTCCGGAACGCTCTTCGGCTGCTTGGTGGCATTTCCGAGTGGAAGAAAAGCAAAGATGACACAGGCCTTGCAAACCAATCTTCAGTGAATGGGTGGGACGAGGAAGTTATGCAACGGGTCTCCGCGACTGTCCGGAACCATTTCCGGGTTTCCGAAGTTGGCGTTTTCGGTGGCAACGCACCCACGCTTCAACACCGACGGCCAAGGCAATCCGTCCTTTTTAGTCATGGCGGGAGCGGGGAAAGAGGGTCAAGTTTGTTTGACTCGAGTTTTAAATCCTGGAGAAGGCGAGCTCAGCCCTGCCTGCGGTGGACGCTATCCAGCGCAATGTTGCTCGTCTAGTGCCCAAGTCGTCCATGTTTGGTGCTTCCCCTCGGCGGTCAAGCTGCACGAGACCGACCAGGCCGACCAGTATTGGCGGAATACGCCTCCAGCCCGTCGTCGGACAGGCTCCCAGTGTCCCGATCCCCAGGTACGCGGCGGTTCTGGAACCGACAGCAACCGCGCTGTCCCCTTGCTGTGCCTTTGCATTATAATAAAGTGACACGTCCCGAGTCCTGACAAGGACACACGGGCCCCAGATCGACGTATTTAGTGTAGCAGTTTGCCGTGATCAACCTCAACGCAGCTGAGCCGCCAAGAAGCAAAAAAGCGTCCCCTGCGTCCCCATCTGAAACCACACAGTCGCGATGCTGCCAGTAGTCGGGCTGGTCTCTTTGATCAGAGAGCAAGAGCGACGATTTACCCTAGAGACGCTCGCAGTCACCTTTATTCTCGCGCCACTCATCTACATTCTCGTCAACGAGGTTATCCGGTACAATGCACGCATAGGGGGGATGAAGGGGCCGAAAGGCCTGCCGGTCATAGGCAATCTCTGGGACATTAGAGTGAATGCGGCGGAAAAGTACCGCGAATGGGCTCGCAAGTTTGGCGACGTTTACCAAATCCAGCTGGGCAATATACCAGTCGTTGTGGTGAACTCTGCGGCGGCCGGGAGGTCTATTTTCGGCCAAAATGCGCAAGCAATGAGCTCACGGCCTGAATTTTACACGTTTCACAAGGTTGGTCGCTTCTTCACAACAGTCTCTGCACTTGCTGACGGGTATCCAAGGTTCTTTCCGACACGGCGGGAACTACCATTGGGACATCGCCATACAGCGAGTCGCTGAAGCGTCGACGCAAAGGCGCCGCCTCGGCGCTGAACAAGCCCTCGATCCAGATGTACATATCGCATCTTGACATCGAGTCCCGGGACTTCGTGAGGGAGCTGTACGAATACGGCGAGGCTGGCAAGACGCCGACAGACCCCATGCCCATGATCCAGCGCCTGTCCCTATCCCTCGCCCTGACGCTCAACTGGGGCATCCGTCTCAAGAGCCAAAAGGACAATCTGTTTGACGAAATCACGCATGTCGAGGAGGAGATTAGCAGGTTCCGGTCGACGACGGGAAATCTCCAGGACTTCATCCCGCTCCTGCGGCTGAACCCCATCAACATGCACTCGTCCAAAGCCAAGGAGATGCGTAGCCGGCGTGATGTCTACCTGACCAACCTCAACAACGGCCTGGACGAGCGCATCGCCAACGGAACTTACAAGCCTTGCATCCAGGCCAATGTCATTCTCGACGAGGACGCCAAGCTCAACAAGGAGGAGCTCACCTCCATCAGTCTGACCATGTTGTCGGGAGGTCTGGACACGGTCACAACCCAAGTGGCCTGGTTTGTGGCCTTTTTGTCACAAAGCCCCGAGATTCAAGACAAGGCGGTGTCGGAAATTCGAAAGTTTTACGACGAAGACAACCCCATGTGTGACGAAAACGACGACCAAAAGTGCCCCTACGTCGTCGCCTTGGTGAAGGAGTCGCTGCGGTATTTTACGGTTCTCAGACTGGCACTGCCGCGCGCATCGACAAAGGCCGTTTCGTACGCTGGGCTCACCATCCCAAAGGGATCCATTGTATTTCTCAATGCTTGGGCTTGCAACATGGGTAAGTCGGCAGAACCTTCACCTCTCCCAGCGTTTCCCAACACCCGAGGATTCACGCACTAACTCCATCTTCACTCTCTTGCAGACAACAACGTGTGGCACGATCCAGAAGTGTTCCGCCCCGAGCGGTGGTTTGAGCAGCCCGACGCGCCTCTGTTTACCTACGGAATTGGATACCGGATGTGTGCCGGGTCTCTGTTGGCAAACCGGGAGTTGTACCTGGTGTACATGAGACTGCTCAACAGTTTCCGCGTCGAGAAATACGACACGGTGGACTGCCACCCCGTCACCGGAAACTCGGATCCGACGAGTCTGGTGGCGCTGCCGCATCGGTATCGGGCAAGGTTTGTCCCTCGTCACCCTGCGGCCTTGAAAAGGGCCGTGGAAGAGACAAAGGCCATGGGCAGCATGGATGAAGTTGTTTCAGCGTGAAAAATGCCGAGCAGAATGAAACTGAAACGGCCGTCTTTTACGGAATGCCCTGGACAACAGTGCCGGGCCCGTGGATCTTGAACGGTTCTATATTGGTAGTCTCGGTAATGCATATGCAGTCTTTGTAGCGATAAAACAATGATCGACCTCTGGGCGTATTATGTGTGAATCCAGTGAATCCTGCAACCATCTGCTGCCTGCCACCGGCACTGGTTCTGTCTGGTCTCGGTGTGCCTGGCATCAACCCCCAACAACGGTTCTATATTAGGTGGTCTTGGTAATGCATGTACAGTATTCATAGCGATAAAACAAGCTTGTTGTGATCGACCTCTGGGCGTATTATGTATGAATGCAGTGAATCCTGCCGCCGGCACTTGTTCTGTCAGGTCGCAGTGTGCCCGACATCAGACGCCCAATCTCACCCCCAATACCCCAAACTAGGACCGGTCTTGGGAAGACTGGGCCGACAAGGTTACCCCAGATGCCGCTGTGAAGGCGGTTTGGCTAGGGAGCGCCCGCAGCATGCGGTCTCGGAAATGCATTACCGCCAATCGGCCTCCGTCAGCAACTCCAGCGTCAAGTCGGGATATCAGCTCGGCCCTCCAATGGCAGGGCTTTTGGCTCCATTGCCAACACGACGGCCCAATAATCCCCACGATCAGGGAGGGCACAATCTCGATACCGCATCTTACAATCTACAGTGGACCCTGGAGTACCGTCATAACCCATTCTTATCCTGTAACGGAAAGGTCCTGACTCCTCAGTCTTGTCGGAGCCGATGGCCTATGTGGAGACAGTTCCAGCAAGTAGATAATAAACCCTCGTCCTGCCTGAAAACACGTCGAACCAAAAGAGCACATAGTCTTTGAATTTAACATCTTCAGTATGTATCCAACGCTGTGAAAAAAAAAAAAAAAAAAAATATCCGCCTCGGTATTCTGATACTCTGTAGATAGCAGGCCTATCTGGATAGCCCTCGCAAGCATGGAGAAGCGTACCGACGAAAACGACGTGCCGGGAACAGTATCTCTGGAAGATTGTAATGTCGAACCCGTCTTCTACGCGAATACTTTGCAAGTTTTACGCAGGTCCAGACTAATACGTGGTGTAAAGTGAACAATGTCTCCGACAAGGTCGTCCTGCACCCCGTGCCGACGACAGATCCCAACGATCCGCTCAACTGGTCTACCTTGAGAAAGACGGTGAACTACTCGCTCGTCCAGCTCTATGTTCTCTTGACGTTTGTTCAGCTCGACATTGGATTCACCGCCTGGAATCAGTACCAGGAGGAGCTCGGCTTGACCGTCGGCATGCTCAACGGCGCCACGGCGCTCAACTACGCCGGGCTGGCTGTAGGCAGCTTCTTGTTCATTCCCCTGATGCACAAGTACGGAAGACGCCCGCTCTACATCTTCAGCGCCATGCTGCAGCTCGGTTCGTGCATCTGGTTCGCACGGGCAAACACCCAAGCCGACATGTGGATGGCCAATCTGGTCTCTGGCCTCGGCGGCGCCGTTTGCGAGACGGTTGTGCAGGTCACCATCTGCGACATCTTCTTCATCCACCAGCACGCCGTCATGAATGCCATCTACCTGCTGTTCACGAGCGTGGGTGCCTTCCTCGGACCCGTTGCCGCCGGATACATTGTGGACAGCCAAGGGTGGAGGTGGATGTGGTGGTGGTGCGTCATCTTCTTTGGCGTCAATCTTGTGCTTGTCGTGTTTTTCTTCGAGGAGTCCAAGTTTGTCGGTACGGTACAGGGACAGCAGGTGGCCGACATTGTGTCTATATCAGACGTGACCAAGGAAGACAGTCAGCACGTCGAAGAAAAGGCATACAAGTCCGATTTCCGAATAAGCGAGGACGACATGCAACGCACCGAGTCTCGGAGTTATATCGACAGCAGTATCCCCATCAAGTCGTACCGGGAACGCATGACCCTGATCACACGCACTGACGAGTCGATTCTTCGACATATGCACGAGCCCTTTCCTGTTCTGTTTACGTTTCCAGCTGTTTCCTTTACGGCCATTACATACGGCAGCATGCTTGCCGTGTTTGCCATTCTGGTGTCGGTACAGGCCATCTACCTCTTCAACCCACCGTATAATTTCTCGGCCGCCGGAGTAGGGCTCATGAATATCGCACCGTTTGTGGGAACGATTCCCGGCGTGTTTATCGGCGGCTCCCTCAACGACAAGTCTATTCTTTGGCTCTCCAGGAAGAACGGCGGCGTGTACGAACCAGAGATGAGACTTTGGCTGACACTGCCCTGCGCAATTATTGGTCCGGCCGGCATTCTCATGCTGGGCGTGGGGTTGGCAAATGTAGGCTGCTCTTTATTTCGTGGGAATCTTCATCACTACTACTTGAACCGGTGCTAATCAATTTGCTTCATCAGGGTGCCGCTTGGCCACTGCTCGCGGTCGGATTCGGTCTTTTTGGCTTCACCCTTACTGTCGCAGGCAGCATTGCCTTGTCCTATGCCATGGACTGCTATCACGACGTAAGTAACCCGGACGTCCGCAACGGGAATCCGGATGCCTTTTTTTTTCTCTTTGCACACTACGGGATTGCCGTCAGATGATTGACTGACTTTGCCTCGCAGATTGTCGGGAGCTCCATGATAGGCATCATATTCACTCGAAATGTCTTGTCGGTCATCGTCCTGTTCTCGCTCACCCCCTGGATTGAAACCATGGGCCTGCAAAATGTTCATATATTGGTCGCTGGTATCTTGGGTCTCATTCTTCTTATACCTGTACTTCTTCTGAAATGGGGCAAGAAGGCTAGAGCGCGGTCTGCCAAGGCATATCGAGCCATGGCAGCGCGTCAGTCAACGAGCAGGGAGCTGTAACGGGTTTCAGCGCCCAAGAATGGATGACACTCGCCCTAGACGCGCTGGGCGCCGACTTGGGGGGGCGATCTATCAGACATGAGCCATTGGTAATCTAGTTACGGAGTACGGCTAGTCGAAATAGAAACCCGCAGAGTGTGGTATCTGAAAAAGCCTGAGCGCCCGACGTGACTATATTAGTAGATGCATCGCGATGTGGAATCCTTTGGCCACGACTGACGACTCACGACTCACGACTCATGTTCGACCTCAATTTGTACACTCTTCCTCCCTACTTGCAAATCTATGGAGGCTTCCAGTCTCCCAGTCTCCCAGTCGTCCAGTGAAATCTGCGCATTATCCCCACGTAATAATAGCTTGAAATGGGGGCAGCGTTGCGATAGGGCATCCCTCGGAATTGCTAATTCCGCAAATCTTGGCTCCGCATGAATCAATGGTCGTATCCATTGCGCGTGTGACCGACTCTCCCTGGTGGCGCAGATGCTAACCCCCTCAATTTGCTTATTTGCTCCCGGCCGTTCTTAATGGGGCCCTTCGCAAAACGAGCTAATCGCTTCGTACCGACGAACTGGTGGTAATCTCGTTGTTGGGGAGCAAGGTGAGTGATGGCATAACTGCATATATGCGGCAGAGATAAACCCCAGGCACCCCAATATTAGCGGCCAATCAATATTGAGTCCATCCTGCTCCTGGCTCATATTCCAGTGCGGATACATATAACTACGTGCTTGACCTCGCAATGGCTGGGACAAACAAGCTTGGTCGCGACAGGATTCGCAACGTCCTCCCGGACATCTACCTGGGAAGATGGCCAACAGGACGGCTCAACTCCATCACTGATGTCCCCGGCGTCCTTGTGCATACACAGTCGATTGAGCCGGATTCCGATGTTCACACCGGCGTCACCACCATATTGCCGCGCGAGGACTGGCACAAATTCTCCAGTTTTGCTGGGGTTTTCCGCTTCAATGGGTGTGGCGAGATGACTGGGTCGCACTGGCTGAACGAAACTGGCCTGCTTTGCTCACCCATCATCATCACGGCAACATCCTCTGTTGGCGAAGGCTACCGCGGAGTAACCGAGTATGTCTATCGCCACCATCGCCAACAAGGCGGGGAAGTAGACCTCTTCTTGCTGCCCGTGATAGCGGAAACTTACGACGGGTTCCTGAGCGACCCGGCGCGGTTTGCCGTCACCCCCGAGCACGTCATCAAGGGAATCCAAAGCGCCACAGCTGATGCCGTACCCGAGGGGAACACCGGCGGCGGCACGGGCATGATTTGCCATCGCTTCAAGGGAGGCACGGGGTCGAGCAGCCGCATCGTCAAGGGCTACAGCTCTGGTGGGAAAGAGGTCGATTATACGGTTGGCGTCCTCGTCCAGGCCAACTATGGACTAGCCGAGACCCTTTGCATCGACGGCGTTCCCGTTGGGCGCATCCTTCAAAGAGAGGGCAAGCTGTCTGCGAAGCCGGCGCATGTCGACGCACCGGAACCACGCAAGGACGGCAGCATCATCATCATAGTGTCCACAGACGCGCCTCTCATCCCAATCCAGCTGCAGAGGCTTGCTACCCGCGCGACTGTTGGTCTTGGCAAGGTCGGAGGCTATGGAAACAACAATTCGGGAGACATCTTTCTTGCCTTTTCAACGGCAAACAAGGTTCCGTTTGGCGATGTTTCCTTGCAATCAAGGCCCGGGTTCAACGACTTCACGCCGGCTGAGCGGGTCGTTCGCATGTCGGACAACGATACCATGAACGGGCTGTTTGAGGCTGCTGCAGATGCAGCCGAGGAGGCTATTTACAATGCCATGTTCATGGCGGAGTCGATGACGGGGTACAAGGGCAGACACGTACCGGCATTGGATCTGGATGATGTAAAGAGAATTGTAGAGAAAAGGCTGTGAGCCATGTAGGGCGAAAAGGGTTTTTTTCTATCAGGCTCAAAAGTATAAGGGTAATCGAGAAAAAAAAATGGGTGTCCTCACACCAATCCCATGAAAAAGTCACTGTTGCACTGTGATAGTGAGGATATATCGAAATAACTCGTCCCTCTGGTATCGGAGCTCTCATTGCACCAAATAGTGTCAATGCCTTCCGGTAAACACTCGGCCTTGAGGCAAGTGTGGAATTAGGACCGCCAGCCCCTTGGTTTGCTGAAACACGCAGCGGGAATCATCGTTGCGACATGTGCGGTTACTTGCACACGTCATGTACTGGACTTGATCTATAGCGGCAGGCAAATAGTATTTGGCCAAAGGACCGAGCTATTGCGCCCTAGACCATAATGGACTATAGTGAATGATGGTTTATTCCGGTTCATCGAATGAAACCGAGGGGTAAAAATATGGAAGAGCATACTATAAAGCAGTTTATACGTGTTGATATGTAAACAAGTTTCACCGTAGACTTACGCTATATTTCAAAGTATCCAGCAAGCAGGGATACAGATACCAAATGCCTGGCCAAATGAGCCATCTGAACTCTCTCGGAAACCTGCATCATTTCAACGTCCATGTCAAAAGTGAGAATTAAACGCGTGCTTTGAGACTCAAAGCTCCGTAGGCAAGGACTTGATGTTCGTATTAAAACACAACGTATACGTGGGCGCACTCATCCATACGCTCCTGTACTCTAAATGAATCGTTGATTCTTCAGCTAGTGACTCGCCATGCGTTAAAACACCACGATATGACGGGTGAACGATGCGAGGCGGGCCTGTCCACATCTCAAATGGCCACTAATCTCACAACACCATGCTAAGCAAACGGCACGTATGTCTCCCATCATCAGTCTCGGGCATAAGCGGAAACATGCCCAAAGCAAAGACCATGAAGGACTGTGTGACGCCAATAAAACTGAGACATGCATCAATGAGCAAGTAGGATAAAGAGAAAATGAGCGTTGATTATTCGCGCCCGAGGTGTATGGCTTCCTGTGACAAGAGTTTAATATTTTAAGGGCTTGGAACAATATTCGATTCAGCTAATAATTCGCTTTTATATCAAAGGTCCTTGGTTTCCTCAAGGCCTCTGAGGGCAGATGCCCCTTATTTATACAAAGCAGCGGTGAGAAAGCGAGCCTGGAAACCCGAGGCCCCAATTAGGTCTCGAGCCCTTGTGTAACTATCGTCAGGTTCAAGGGTCGTCCTGTGCCTTCGATACATCGTGGCCTCCGTGTAACACTTCCGCTGTGGCCACGTTATTTCACAATATAAGAGGCGGCAGCGATGATTGAGAGTCCCGTCAATGAATACCACGACACGCAGGAATTCGATGCAGTTGAATGCACCGTTATCTCCCAGCAGGCATCAGATGGAAACCCCAAATTATGCTTGTCCAGTATCTGAACTTTGTAGTTGTGGGCCGTGATATTGCAACTGGAAGAAGAAATATAAAAAAATAAAAATAAAAATAAATAACCCTCGGGAATGAAGCAAACTAACGGATGGTGTTCAGTTGAAGCTAGTAGATTTTCAAAATCCGTATGCTTTTCACGCATGCGTGTTTTCTACGCTTCTTCGTTCGGTATGTGACGGATCTCTAGTCTTGGTAGGCCAGGCGCACGGTGTTGATACGATCCCTACCGGATATGCAGTGCTTGCACGAATTTTGGAATAGGTTGATTGAATTAAAAAGAATTAATAAATAAAAATGAATGCAGGCTGGTGATGGTGCATGCCGGAGCGCCAAGCACATAATAACGATCGGGCGAACCTTGTTGATCCCGGCGAGAATCAGCGGCACGGCACAAAATGAGTTGCTACTCTCGTGTGCTAACAAGCTAAGCTACGCAATATCCTTCCCTTTAATAAACGCTTGTACAAATGCGAATGGATGCAAGAGACTCCAACATGGTCTTGGGCTACAAGGCGCTTGTAAATGATATCGCTGGGCCGGAGTATGTATGTAAGTGCCACTAGAACGCACCGAACGGGCAGACTAGCTTGACAGGGATGGATTGTAAATATATGAAAACCTGTGAGAATTTGTCTCTATGCAGCTTCTTCAACAAGCGCAACAGGCCAACGAGAGACGGCGACTTGATTGAGACTTGCCCACACGCCCAGATTATGAGTTCTGCGCGCATCTCCCATCACACGGGCCCGTGCAACGTCTATTGGTGTATCTCGAAGTTCACACCCGGAAGCAGCTCTATAGTGCGCGGGCTGCCCGGAGAACCCCATAGAGCGATATCGATAGCAAACTCATCGCTCCCGACCAAGGAGACGGAATGCGTCGCAGTGGATGTTGGGGACGGGACATCAAAGGTCCAGCTATACGCAGACTGTTCGGCATCGTGAATAGCATCGTACACTTGACCGAGCGCTTTCAGCTCGGCGGCAGGAACCTTGACACGAATAGTCGAGATGCCGCGAGCACCACACGGATGTCGAGTTTGGAGGGGACTCTCGTCGTACGGGACTCGAAGATTTCGTGGCGTCCTGTCAAGGCACCAGAATGGCAGCTTGCCCGGTTGCACGGCGCCGTCTTCGTCATGCTGAGCAACAGCCACCGCCCACTTCAAGACGACGCCGTCCTCCCTCGTTCGACCCCCCGGCACCGGGTGAGTGTAGAGGATAGGGGCACCGGCGCGGCGGACGCGCTCCCTCACGGCTTCGAATTGTTGCTCGTGGCCAAGCGTGTAGGCCCAGTCAATGACGGTGTTTTCCTTTTCCCGACCCCAGCGGTGTTTGTTTCGGAGCTCGGGGTCTACGCCGTCGAGGAATGCAATGAGCTCAATGTAGAAACCGTCCTCGAACAGAATCAGCTTGTTGGTTGTGGCTCCGTCGGCATGAGTTCCGCCAGGAGCAATTACTAGTAAATGCTGGAGTCGGCTCGGCAGTTGTAACAGTGTCGCGTGAGACACGAGGACTACCAAGTGGTCCAGCAACGGCGGGGAACCGGTCTCGCTACTCATTTCAGTGATGATGATGAAAGAAGTGTGGTATTGGATGGAAAATAGTAAATACTAGGCTCGTCAAGTCCAGGCACTCGTGTTTTCGCGTTATTCTCAGGCGGGGTTCTGAGCACGTCATGGATCTATGTCCTGCCGTACGTAGCAGAACAGTTCCCCGGATGTGTCCCGGTCGGTATATCTGCTATGGTGCGGCAGGAATCACTGGAATCTGGCTGTCATCGTGGCCGTGGTGAACCGAAAGCCTGCGAGTTGAGTGGATAGGGCCAAGACGGGCGGCACAGAAAGTTCTTGTGGCTTGGTTTCGCCCGCGGCTTTGCCTAAAACATCATACAGGATCCCCATTATATAGTTGCTGGTGTCAACTTGGGCCCGGCTGCGGACAAAATTACGAGTTGCTGGAGATTGATAACTCATGGGCCCTGGCAAGAAAGGGCAAAAAGCCAGCGCAGCGGCCAAACACCTTCCATGTTGAACTCCTACCAGAGTACAATGCCACCGAGAGAGACAAAGGCACAAGGCACAGTTCCCCCATGGTTGGGCAAACGTCTCGGCCAACTACATCATGGTTCCCATGATGGTGCTAGCCAACGCCATTTGCGCCATTGTCCTCGATGGAGGAAACTTTATCGAAGGAACACTGGACACTGCTTTTGCCAGGGTTGAGACTGACTCCTGATTTTTTTTTTTTTTTTTTTTTCTCTGGCCAACTAGCAAAATTGGAAGCAAGATGCTACGAATAGTGTTTCTTGCGACGGACCTGGCCAGCCGAGTATCGCGACAGCTTCTGACGCCGCGGGCGACCAACGACATATTACCCTCTCTCAAGTTCAATGACAATGGCACTTTCCAGATGTCAATCTTCTCCGACATGCATTTCGGGCAGTGTAAGCGCCGACAGCAACGGTTCCATCACAGCCGCCTCGTCGCTAACTAGGCCATCTCGCAACTAGATGAGTCCAGCATTGGTCCGGCCCAAGACCGCAACACAGTCCGCGTGATCGGCGATGTTCTCGACTTTGATCGTCCAGAGCTCGTCGTTCTGAACGGGGACTTGATCGACGGCGACAGCACGCAGAGCCACAACAGCACGCACTACATTGATCAAATCGTCGCTCCCATCGTGCGCAGGAATCTCACATGGGCCTCTACCTACGGAAACCACGATCACAGCTACTCTGCGGACAGCGGCGATATTTTGAAGCGGGAACAGATGTGGCCCGGGGCACGAACGCGGAACATGGTGACGGCACAAGACGCAGGAACCACAAACTACTATCTTCTCGTGTATCCAGCAGCCTGTGCCGGAGATGGTTGCACTCCGGAGCTTGTCCTGTGGTTTTTCGACAGCCGCGGAGGCTTTTACTTCCAAGGCGTTGCGCAGGCAAATTGGGTGCACGCCAGCGTCGTGACCTGGTTCAACGAAACCAATGCATTGTTAACGAAAAGGTACCAAAGGGTCATTCCGTCGCTTGCATTCGTCCATATCCCCATTAATGCGACACGGGCAATGCAAACCGACGCCAAGCCAAAGCCTCACTACCAGCCGGGCATAGACGACAAGCTAGCTGTCGCCCAGCAAGGCGAAGGCTGGTGCCGCAACAATAGCCTGCACGAGACGTGCGACTATGGCGGGCAAGACGAGCCCTTTATGCAGGCTCTGGTCGGCATCCCGGGTCTCATGGGACTCTTTTACGGCCACGACCACGGGAAGAGCTGGTGCTACCGGTGGGATTCCCGCCTGCCGGGGATGGATGTTGTTGGCAACGGGCTCAACTTGTGCTACGGCCAACACTCTGGATACGGAGGGTACGGCGACTGGATACGAGGCGCCAGGGAGGTTGTCGTGAGGCGAGACAAACTTGCCGCTTTGACTGTCGACACGTACGTCCGCCTCGAATCGGGGGCTGTTGTCGGTGCTGTGACGCTGAATTCGTCCTTTAACAGCGACCGCTACCCTGCTACGCCGAATCAATTCACGTACATGGATAAGACTGTGAATGGGCGCGTCAAGGTGTTTCGCTCTGGGTCGTCGAGGCTGGAGGTTTGCGATAAATGGGCACGTTTTTATTATGTCGTGGCATGGGCAATGTTTTGGCATTTGCTCTTTGGGGCAACTTGAATCAAGAAAGCATTGTGTAGAATAAGTGCTGTAGCCTCTACGAGCACGAGGCAGGTAAAATTATGCCGTCGGCCATCTACATGGGCAAAGGGCACATGCGTCTAGAAGCATCTCCGCGGCAAGGCAGGCCGGCCGAAGGCGTAAATGTAAACCGAGCCGGCCCCGAGTTAAGATGCAGCGCATAGTTTATCCTTGGGCAAGGATGCATCGTTTTCTTAGCTCTTTACTCCATAGACTCTTGAGCCGTGATCTAGAACTCGGGCACTTTTATAACCAAGTTACTAGGGCGCATATATATAGCGCCGGTATTGCTACGCATAACTAGACATGTGTTTTTGGTTGTACTAGTCTCAAATAAGGGCCATAAAGAGGTGTAACGCAGAAATTGTATCCTGCCAAACGCATGCTTTCGTGTGTGAGTCTAACATACGAAAGCTAACGATGAAAGTTTGTAATCTTGCTTAGATAGCGAAAGCAGGCAGTACAAGTGCTCTCAGCTAAAGCAAGCGTCTATATCAGGTAATTAGCGCGGAATTATCACAACGGACGTATGTTTTCTTGAATTCCAATTGCATTTAAAAGTGTGTATACATCAGTTTAGATTATTCGCTCAGGATAGCCTGCAGACACTCACAACCCCGGCATACTGTATACCTTCTCTCTGTAAATCTTCCATCCACTCACAGCCTCATCGTCCAAGGCGCCCGTCCACTCGCCTTTGCCTTCCCATCGCCACCAAAACATAGAAACAGCCTTTATCCGAAGGACGTCTCCCTTCTTTATGCCCCACTGCGGCATATCCGCGCCCGGAACGGCCTCACACTCAAACTCGCCGACGACGAATTCGGGGGTATATCCGGTTGTCTCGGATTGGAGGATGCGGAACGTCGGCATGGCGAGGTAGAGTTTTGCATAGTGGTCGCGGACGGCGTCCCAGCCAGAGACGACGGTGCCATTCACTAACAATTAGCAAAACGCAAGACGTAATCGCAACCCAAAGCCGGGGATGGCGCACCCTTGTCTGTGAATGTGGTATCGGCAGCGTGCCATTTCATGAGCGCATCCACGTCGCGCGCCTCCGACGCTTCCTTCAGCCGTGCGTTGCGAATTTGGATAAGACGCTGAACATTTTCCTGCGTGGCCATTTCAACAATCTGATCAAGTCAAGTTGCTGGCTACTTGGCGAGCTGCGACGCGACATCTTATACCCAGAGTCTCGCCTCGTATTCATCGGTTACGCCACATGCGGGGTCCAGGAGAACCAGGACCTCCAACAGCAATTGCACTGGTGGCTCAGCGTAGAGAAGCTGGCGAGGGTTACACTCGTGGAAGATTATAAACCGCGGCTATAGCGGCTCGTCTCAAATAATATTAAATAAAAGGTTATTCACCTTGTACAAGATAAAGGTTTTCGTGTAATCGCAGTTGGAATTTAATGATACCATGGTATTTTTGAGTTGCCACAGATTCTCTTTTCTCTTTTAACCTTTTGTAAAGTAAATTAGTATTTCTATTACTAGACGATTTCTTCCCACTTTCAAGAAGAATGAAAAAGTAGTAACGTAATATTAAGCATACCCCATATAATTATAGATAGGATGAAGACCTAGTGAGAATAGGCAAGTGTCTTGCGACTTATCACACGTATAAGTAACCCTGTTTGCGCGGGTGTGTCGGAAATGTGGTTACCGTCCCTATGACAGCTACCATTGAATGTTTGTATTAGTCCTGACTCCTGACAGTGACCAACCTCGTGAACAGCTGATTTTTCCTGGTTATATTTAATACTAGCGCTACCAGAAAGATTCGTAGGGCTTACGAGGCAGCTATCGGAAGATAAGGGCACCGTTTTGTCTATAAAGAGGTTGTCAAAGGATATACACGCGCTAATTCCTAGGCATTTGCTGAAGAGTTAGGGAAAAGATAAACTTAGAGTTTTTAGTTGCATCACCACTTTAGTATTTTTGCAATTATAGGGGTAAGAGCTTAGCTTTTTTATACAATAGAATGGAAGGTGTTGTTCGAAAAAAAGTGTATTTTATATTATAAATGAAATAATATCATCGTTAGCAAGATAAACGACCGTGAACTAGACTCTCAAGGCCATGACTCTGACGAAATTCAACAGTCTCTGGAAGATCTACACAAACACCTAACATTACAGACTGGGAGTTGCTCCAACGACGCATTGCTGAAAATGACTGGTTTTAAAGTACGGGCAACTAGCATTAAATATTCACCCGTCTTCGAACTTTATTTGTGCCTTTGTAATTCAGAGTCTCCACCGTGGCAAGAGACACATTGTGAAGTCGCACGGTAAGTATTATCATGGTCTTTATAAGAACGAGAAACAAATATATATATAAATTCCCGAATCCTGGCCGACTACCTAGGCAATAAGTTCAATCCAACCACACTCATACGACCAGGACGACGACGAAAACGATGATGAAGAGGAGAGGGATGATAACAGTAACGCCTTGTGCGAGAAAGCCAGAGTCCATGCATCCTACCAAAAGGCCCTGAACTTCAAATTTAATCAATTTGAATTCCAGTTTCACTATGATGAGAAAGGCCTATCACATCCATCCCCTGCTACGCATGTGACTCTGCGTAAGCTGTTGGATCAAGGTTTCTTTTCGATCGACGAAGGGGATCATAGCAAGGTCTACTCATCATGTGATCGATATCTACTAGGCCTTAATCTAGCCCGATCTCTATTTTATTTGTCCAGTGGGCCATGGGAACCTATCAAATGGAACGCTCATGAAATCTTCTTCCCTGCCGGTCAAAAAAACGGGTCGAAAAGGGTCTACTCTAGACACACGCCCTACATCCGCTGGAAACTGCTAAGCGCCAACGACAGAGAGCTCAAAATAAAAAGGAAGACGAAAATCGAGCAGCTTTGCCATCCAATGTGGTTAGAACTAGCCCAGATTCTCTTGGAACTCCATTTGGGCCGCAACCTTCTTCCCGAGGGAACTGAGGCGCTTGGATACACGCAGCTGCGGAAGATGCTCCGCGACCTAGCCACCAGCGAGCTAAAGTGCGAGAATGCGGCTTACAGAGACGCTATTATGGCCTGTCTTGAGTTTGGTTTCGAACTTCTTCGATATCATGGCAAGAGAGGGCTCAAAGAAGAACGAAAACTCATTCAAAACAAGATGATATCTAAATCGGAAACTAACTACAAGGAATCCGCTCCTAAACCCTGGAGAACCTAGAGTAAACCCTCAATCCGGGGGGCCTGGCTGAAGAAGTTCGCGGGCCGCCGTCACCGAAGGTACCCAAATCAGGTGGCTTACCGATTCCTACACCCTATACCAAACACGAGGTCCCTGATCGAGATTCGCTAGAACGAGTGCCGTGTCCCCGCCGCACACGGCCCCAACCAGGTACATCTATCCTGACTTTATTTGACGAGGAGTCTTCGATAGATGCAAGGTCAGTTTACTCTTGAATCTCTTTCAAGAGATATATGAGCTGACCAGGCCGTTCGACAAAAGCTTAAAGGTACCATTTGAGAACTTCTTTGCGAAGATGGCTTTATTCAACGCCCAATACATTGAGCCCTTGAGAGAAAAGCACAAGGCCCTTAAACTCCGCAAGAAGATAAAAATTGCAGTTCTAGACTCAGGGTTGGACTACCAAGATGCTTTCATCAAAGTGTGCAATCAAGACGAGATATATCACAGATAGATGGAGCCCTACTGGGACTGACTGGGAGGATGTACTCGACACATATGGTCACGGAACACATGTAACACGATTGCTTCCGAACACGGCGCCGCCAGCGGAGATTTGCGTCGCGGAGATATCAAGGGATAAAAACTTGGACGAGAGCGAGGTGCAAGTCATCGCCGACGTGAGTTTCGTGTCTGGAGACTTCAAGTCTCCGTCCGCTAGAGGCATTGGTGTATTTATTAATCCGCCCTTTTGCAGGCAATAATTGGGCCGTGCAAACAGTCAACGCCGATATCATCACCATGTCCTTCGGCATGGAAAAGAAACTAGAGGAAGTAGCCCAAGAAATCAAGTCAGCACTCGACCACCGGAAACTCGTATTCGCAGCAGCATCTAACGGGGGGGGCTTGGCTCCCAGAGCATACCCAGCTTGCCTCCCTGGTGTTATCTGCATCCACGCTACAGACGGCTACGGAAACCCTGCGACGTTTAACCCGACGCCTTACCACGGATGTGATAATTTCTCGATTGTCGGAATAGCAATAGTATTAGAATGGTCTGGAAAGCAAGTGTTAAAGTCTAGAACCTCGTTAGCAACTCCCATAGCCGCGGGAATAGCAGCAAGCATACTCGAATTCGCACGCACCAATCTTACAGGGACATTAGACAATCCCAAGTTTCTATATTCGTATCAGGGCATGAGGGGACTGCTACGGTCTTTGGCAAGCCTACGGTAATCCTATAACTTTATTTCTCCCTGGAACTTGTTTAAAGAAGTGGAGGAAAATAACCCGACTGACCACACCATTGCCTCAAAGGCTTCAACCTCGACATCGCTCCATCCTGATGGTTCTTAGAACCTCCGAGATGGTCAAAATGAAGCCAACATTGCACTTGGCTCCACGCTTCACAATCAAGCCCCCTCCAGATGGCCCTCTTCACCTGGAACCATTGTCGATAATTTAACCGACGTCGAGCCTATCAATGACGCATGTCGGCTTCCCCTACCCGGAAAATAGTACATTTATACTACGGAAGGTTTTGTGGGAAAATGGTCTCAGCTCGTGAACGGCGAGTACGGTGTCTGGGCCAAATTCGCCATCGAAGGCTTGGGGGGGAGCTCAGCCTCGCGAGAGAACGGAGCACCGAGGACTCCTACCGCTTCGAGAAGCTCGAAGAAATTACCTTTACCGCTACAAAGGGATTCATCATACAGAGCATGAATGAGAAGCTAGTTAAGCAGTTTGTTAAAGGCGGGAAGTGGGAGCCTGTCTACATAATCACAGGATTAAAGATTGCGCGTGGGCCTGCCGCCGCAAAGAAGAAGGGAGGGAAGAAGGGGTTTCAGGTCAATCTCGGCTTGACTCAGCCGGGTGGGATTCAGGGTTTTAAAGTTGGCCCAAGTATAGAGCCCAAGAACGAATCAAACGATTCGATGGAGTTTGAGAAGTCGGATGATTTTATATATGGTATTCGGGTGAAGAGGCTAACCTTTAAGCGGGCTCTTTTCTCATCAAAGCGAGATGTTGTGAAAGGCATACACTTCCACTACAGAGCGACCCTGCTCGACAATGACGCAGTAAAGAGTGGAGGGAGACCAAGATACTGACATTATTGAAGAGGATGAGATAGATGACCAGGACGAGGAGATGGAGGATAAGATCCGAGTTGCGTATATAGAGGACACTCGGGTGGTGCCTAACAGATTTAATTGACTTGGAGTAAGGATTAGGTCAATTTGACTACCTAGGTTATCTTGTCCGATAGGATATACGGTCTACAATATTGTGAATAAAAGGCCAGGAGATTCCACGAGAAGTGTGGTTGTTACGGCGCAGCTAGAATAAATGAATCACGTGATAGCAACATTTCATTATTGAAAATATAGCAAAGGAGAAAGGGGGCAGACTCAGGACATTGCATGTCTTCTAGAAATAACACTCTTACTCAAACATCTGCGAATTCAACGCTTCACAGGTTATTTGCAACACCGTGGCAGTCGGATCCATCTAATCTCACATTTACAGAACGTAAAAACATGAGCTGGAGAACACGAATAAGAGGCCAACGGCGGGGCTAGTAGTCAGACCGTAGGTCGAGAAAGGGGAACAGTAATGTCCGGCAATTCCCCTTATAAGTTGTCCGGTAAAATGTAAGTAGAAAGTAATAATGGAAGAAGGGTAAGACTAATAGGAAAAAAAAATGGGGTTGAGAAAAGGGTAGGGTAAAGTTGAGGAGGAGGAGTAGGAGGAGGTAGGCGAGGGAGGAAGACGGGGTTTGTATAGATGTAGTTAGAAGCAGGTGTCCTGGTAATGAATCAATGCGTAATTTACGCATGCTTAACTAGTTGAGGTTGCAAACTAACTACTTGTGAGGGGCTGCGGACGAGAGCTATAGCGAGGTCACAAGAGCTCGTGATGCAACTAACAAATTGTATTGCAAGAGAGCTAAAAGAAGTGAAGAGCTTGATCATGTATCAGAGGAAAAAGGCTAGCTAAAGAGTGCCAGGCTCCAGCGTAGCAACAGCAATATGGTGCCTCACACGTGACTATGTGGGCCCTAACACTACTAGTCAACCCTGCAAAGACTCCCAGTCATCAAATCATAGTCCCAATGATCGCTTCCCACTCCAGACAAGACAAATAGACTCCCAGTAGGATCATACTTTTTCTTAATTCCTAGTAGCCGATCGTAAGATGCACCATAAAAGTCCTTCTTAAAGTATGGAGTGAATGGGTTACCCTCATTCATATATGCGCCTGTGTTGGGAGCCCACTCTCTCCAGAGCTTCTCCGTCGTTTTGCTCCACTGGGCCGCCATCTTACTTAGCATCTTCTTTGGCGTGAGCGTCGTGTCAAAGGTGGCGCTGTAGCTCATCGCATGGATATAAGTCGACCGCCATGCTGGGAGGAGAGCACCGCGCATGTTTGGGTCGACGTTGGCGGGACCTGGACCGCCTTGTAACCCAATGACGGCCAATTTGGATTTCGCTTCACCTGTTCCGTTGAGAAATCGCTTGGCGTATGCGACCAGCCTGTCTGAATCAAGGTCAGATAGCTCTGCTCGGCCTAGCAGGTGACTTGAGATCATGCTCATTGCACCCGCCGTGCTAGAGCCCCCTGCCATCAAGCCTTCAAAGAAAGCACGGTAGCTGGAATATGAAGCCGTCGTGGAAATGGCGACAGAGGGAGCGTGGGTGCTGGATCCAGCCACTGCTTGCATGCGTTTCACGGTTGGCTTGATCAAGGCGATTGCGGCCGATGCAGTCATATTGTATGCATAGAAACCCTGCGAAACACTGACGCCGAGCTTGGGGTCGCCCTGTATTATCATTGAACCAGCCAAACCCGAATCCATCAAATCCGGAAGATCCTGTAGTAGAACAGCGAATGCCTTCCAGCTCGCTTCATACGCAGCCGAGGTGTTATCGGCTGGCGACAAGCTCAAGGCGGGGCACACGACTGTCGCTGGAGCAGGATGCGTCTTCAAGACGTACTCGGTGACAATGCCATACTGACCGGCACCACCGCCTCGTATAGCCCACAAAAGATCTTGGTTTTGAGTTGCGTCGGCAGTGAGAATGTCACCCTGCGTCGTGACAACTCGAGCTTGGTAGATGTTGTCGGCGGCAAGGCCATGGGTGCTAGATAAGGGGCCGTGGCCGCCGCCTTGAATATGACCGCCCAGACCAACGGTTGCGTCGTTGCCGCTCACGATTACACGTCCCCCGTCTAGGGCGGCGAGAACAGCTTCGCCGTAATTCAGACCACTTCCAGCGACGAGTACGGCATCTGTCTCGTTTGACCCGGGAATTCTCCAGTTGGTCAAGAGTTGGACGTGTTTGAGATGACGTGTCCAGATGGACAAGGCATGAGCGCCGCTGGATCTATATGCAGGAGTCTCAGTGTCCCTTCATGGTGGAAGTCGAGTAAGTTACAGCTTACCTTCCATTCAAATCATGGCCAGTGCCTTTGATGACAATGCGAATGTTCCTGTGAGATGCCCATCGAGCAGCCGCAGCAATCTGAACATCACTAGTAGCATTCACCACATAGGCCGGGTACCCCCCAAGAGCACATCCGGCCGTGGCATTGTACACCGTCGCGCTGGGCGGCAAGCAGGAATCGTTAGCATAAAGGGGAGAGGTGATGGACTCGGGCAGTGAAGCATGGAATGCCGATTCAGTCCAGTTGGCTTCAACGGTTTTACATGCAACAGATGAATGGAGGGGGTTTCCTCGGTAGCAAGAAGACGCCGCCGGGTGAGTCTGGAGTAGGGCACCTCCAATAGAACTGTTCAAGGCCGCCCATTCCTGCAGGGAGGGCCAGTCACGGTCAGATGGCGTGAGCTTACACGTTCGCAAAGCGACCGCGGTGGGCAAAATGAAGAGCAGAGAAGGGCGCATTGTTTGGGTAGTAAGTATCGCACTTGTCGTAGACAGTTGTGTATCGCCAGGAGGGTCTTATATAATAATCCGTCTCCCTTTAATCCTTTAACCTGTACTAGACCGCTAATACCCGCCTATCCAGGAACGCATATTACGTCGTATGCCGCGGAGCAGCCCGAAATAACTTGAACTAGCTGGACCGTATCATGCAAGAGAAACGACATTGCAGTTCTATCAGCCATGTTTCGCTGTTGGCGACTTTCAATATTGTTGCCAAATAGGGAAATCAATAGGTAGTATTATATGGGCCGGATGCTTTGGGCGTCCAGTCGCCGCACGTTTTTTTTCGCATAGGATATAAAGACTTACGCAATCAGCCAAAGCATTGTGGGCGTCATGTGGAGAAGCTTGACACTCTGACTAGCCGTGCCATGACACTTGCGCATTCCAACCCCAGTAATACTCGCGAAAAAAAAATCTGGCTCATCGCCTCTCACTCCAACGTCACAGCCCTCGAAGCCAAGATTCGTTTCTAGGCTAATCCTAGCGAAAATCGTCAAGTTACAAGTATACAATTGCATGGTGTATTACACGAAACATCGCGGTTCTCTGGCTTGGGTACGGCCAGGCACATTATGTCGCTTTCACTGGGCTTTACTGGATGCAGTGCTTGAAAGGGCATTTAGATACTCCAAATAAAATAAAGAAGTTGATAAAAAAAGCCCCGATAACTATACAATTCAAGGCCTAACAGAAAGATATCTCTCTCGATCAACCGGCTTTCCCAAGTCTCGTAGCAGCTCTGGCTGCTCCATTCTTGGCTTCTGAGAGCGAATACGGCGGAGGCGGTTCACTACTGCCCTCTCCCTCTTCCACTAAATTTACCTTTGACATTTCGCCTAGACCTCGATCTTCTTCCACAACAAAATTTGCCACTTGTGTCTGGGGAATTCTCGCTTTCCCTCTACGGCGGCAAGGTACGCAAGTTGTAATAGCAGCCGTCAACCATATCAGCGTGCTGAGAATGCTGAGGTAGAAGGCGGCGTTGACGGCTGACTTGGAGAATGGCAACACCACGACACCAGTACCATTGGTTGCAATTTTCCCATAGACAGCGCTGGAGACTAGCCATAGCAGGCTCACCACAGAGTCCAATAAGCAGCGACAGGCAAGACGAGCTGCAGATTGCGTGCCTGGCCCCTGGATGCCAAGCACTAGAGACAGCATCACCGACAGGCCAGAGACCACCTCGGCGTACACCCATCTAGAGTCAGCATGAAGCTGAAGCCTCGACCAAGCACCAAGGTCAATGCCGCAAACCGCAGCGACGAGAATGGCAGAGATGAATTGTGCGCTTCGCACCACCGAGTAGGCCGCGGTATAAGGGTCGCAGTACGGTCGACTAATAATCGTGGGAAGGTTGTAGTGCATCATGGTTTTGTAGAAGTCGAAAATCGCAATGTGAAGTGTAAACTTAACTTGAGAATCCAAGTGTTGATAAGTTAGTAAGGAACGGCTCTTATTAATATCCAGGCTGGTTTGTCGAGCACGGAGCCATGGGTAGTCCACGTTGGGACCGTGGTCGGGTCAGGGATTGGTCTGTGGTGTTGCAGACGCAAGATTACATTTGATGTCAATAGCGAAAAATTGGCGATTGGTGGTATCTAGAGCCAATGCCTCCACCCGGATGTGGGCCATTGCTAGCTCAGGAACTCGGACCCACACTGGCCAAATAGACGCGCCATGCAAGCGCGAGCGTACCGTTGACGTCATCTTGATCCGTAGCAAAAGAGAAGACTCTCTCGGCTCGGATTATACGCATCCGTGTAGAATTTTCAGCTTCTGCCTTGTTTCTGTGGGGCTATTATTGCTATTCTTCGCACTACATACCCATAATGCTTTCAGGGGTATCCAGGGCCAAGGTCAATTTGGCCCACAGACTGTCATTGCGGCTACCTCGTAAATCCAGCGACGGATGTTTTTGATTGCAAGAGACTAAGAGTCAACGTCATTCACCCCAAATTTGGATACAAAAACCGTTGCTAATAGAACCAAGTGCGATGAATCGAAACCCCGGTGTGCCCATTGCACTAGCTTTGGATTGACCTGCGGCTTCGCCACGGGATTTGCTAGTATACAAGGGAGACGGCTTTAACAAATAGACAAAGGAGCGGTGGCCAATCGTCGCCGTTACTAAAGCGAAAGCGAGGTAGGCCACGCAAGTATTGCTCCGCCTCACTAAGCTCCTCTCCATCTTTACGACCCGACGGTCCGATAAAGGGCTCCAGTAACTCACTGGCTGACACCTCACCTTGGAAAGATGCCGGCATAACAACCATCGAACCATCACAGGCTAAGTTCCTCCATTTCATAACAGCAACTGGCCCGGGTATTGCTGCTGGCTCGGATGACCCAGGTCACGCCATGGGTCAATTTTGGGCTCAAAATTGCCCCCGAATTGGTTTCTCCAACCCTCATGTCTTACATCTTGCCTATTCGTTGGCTGGATACCATCTGGCACGGGAAGATGCTTGGGATAGAAATGTACAAGCATATCACTTCACTGTTGCCAAATTGAACTTCACTTCCGGACTGGTTTGACTCAACGAGGCAGTTATGAATAGTGGAAATTATGGTGCCATATATATACCCATAATGCTTTTATGCTTTTGCAATTTTGCAGCTGGCCCTGTTGGCGGTCATTCGATATATTGCGAGTAACATCAGAATCAATATACGGCTATAGGGTGGCTTATATGGACGATCACCAATGTATGGCATGGCGTTACGCTGGTTGCATGCCATGGAAGATGCCTTAGTGACGAGTCTAGAAAGGAGGAATGCCATGGCTCTATTGATCCTGGTATACTTCGCTCCCCTACCCAAGACTATGGTGAAAGAGTGGTTCTTCAAAGGTTGTGCCGAACATCTGCTTACTAGTGTTCGGATGTTGATCGACGGGGAGTATATTGGGCGGTTAGAATGGCCTATGAGTGTTGCTGGACTACATAGTGAGCATCTCTGCTGAAGAATGGCTAGATTTCGGAAGACAAACAGGCCACACCGCATTTTTATCAAGTGCCCTAATGCCACCATTCTCCGTAAATATTTCCATGCATGCGCCCTCGCGCCCTTCCCCCCAGTTAACTGGGTAGCATCAGTGGCATAGAGAATAGAGCTGTTAAAGCCGTTGCTGCTGTTGTTGATTCAGCCTATCAAGACCGATTATCGCGTTGAACTGACGGGTCGGGCCGGGCCGGAATGTTGTGACGGGTTAAATAAACCAGAATGCCGCCGGAAGATTAGCTGTAGTGGCTGTTGAATTAGAAAGGAACAGAAAAGAAATGCTGCAGAACTCCTTTAAAGAACTAGCAATAGGCTACTAAAAGACACGGCGGTCTAGTTAGTACTATATACACGCATGCTAGGTCTACACGGTCAATACAACCTTAAGGAGATGGTTTAGTACGGAGAGACAGATTGTCCTTGCCCCAATACAGTGTCCAAAAGTTTACGAAGCGGTCTCTTAAAGGAAGAATAGCTTAAAAATAGTAGAACGAATATTATAGTTATGCTTACGACTTCTATTATTATTTTAAAAAAGAAATAAAACTGGATGTAACCGACTGTATAAAAAACGTTGCAAAGGTCTTTCTATATAAGACCCTTAAAGATCTGTAGTGGTTAGCAGTATATAAATCAAAGCTGGAGAACCGGAGCTGGTCGCTAAGCCTACAATTGTGGACCAAGTATGTGTGTGCCGCAGCCTTTTTAATCTATTATACTCACATTAGCAGGTATTTCGCCACGATGAGGTTAATGTGAGCAAGCTTACCAAAGCAGGGCTCTGCCTCCAACTTCAAGATTTCGCAACCGATGCGCAATCGGGCCCTGATAGCTGTTTTAACGACTCTATTTACATACGGGCCAGCACACTGCTATCATTCCTCGAGCAGGCTGAGGAGAATGTGTCTAAGACGAAGTAAAAGTAAGGAGTTATTAAGGACATAAAGCCGTGAGCGAGGAAGAGGCGGCGTGAGAGGATGGCCCCTGAGGAGCTGGATGCGGCTTGGGAAGCTGAATTCCGAACAAAGGAAGAGAGGGCTGTGGACCAGGCGGAACAGGATGATTCGTCATACAAAACTTCGGACGGGGAGTAGCTTCTCATTAGCATGCGCTTTGTATATCTCTCCCCAGCAATGGTTGCTGTGAGGTGACCACTGCGGCCGACGGCACCAGCACCAAGGGAAGTCGCCGCTCTAGATACGGTCACGCAGAAGCAGTCGAAGCAAAATCGAGCTACCGATACCGGGCCTATGCGGCAACGATGACTCGTACGACCCAGAGACTTTATTAGAACGTTTAGGAGCGGCATATTTATTTTCGTATGAGGCTAAGAGCCCCAAGCAAGCAAGCAAACTGTCACAAAAAGAACGAGCTCTAATTAAACAACAACTATGACCCCTTATACTTCCGTTGACATATACACATAATTTAGCAACGCTATATACTTGGACAGAATATATCTGCCTACTAAGAATATCTACTAATATACTATATTATCTCTATTTATATACTACATACTATAGTGTATTTTGTTAATACATGGTGACACTCTCCGCTCGTTCGCTCACATATGCGCCTAGACTCAAAGCGTTATGGATACTTTCACGCGGATAAGAGTCGAATCAGGTTAAATTCAGTCGCGCTAGATTGGGAAGTGTGACCCCAGTTTAACCAGCTCCTTGACTTTTTGCACACAAGGCAGAAACTGAGTAACGCACCTCTGGCTAACAGAAAATCAATTGTCGCACTCTCTCCATCATTAAATTAACAGGGTAGCGTCGACGTTAATCTACAGTGGTCCGCATAATCCAACAAATTCTTCTGCACACTAGTACAGAGTGGTAATAACATATTATTATAGAGCATCAGGTTCACTTGGATTAAGAAATCCAAAGATCGCCGATGCGATCCGGTTCACTCCACTGCGGCTCCTCCCTCTCTCTTTCAGGCCCAGTAGTTGGAGTGGGCTGTGATGGTATCGGTCATTTTTTTCTTTTGAGGTTTAGCAGAAAAAATCATGTTATTAGTGTGCCACCAGACATTTTGCTGGAGCCGCCACGTGACTAGTAGCCCTGTGTTGTTGGTCGTGCGGTTTCAGTATGGACTTTTCTCCCCTCGTCAAAGACGGAAATAAGTTTTACCTTATTAAATGGACATCTGATCTCTTTACCTTCTCACCCCTCGCGCCATCGAGTCATACGTACTCGTTTCCGCTATGGCAACCTCAAACCTCAAAATCCTTCTCGTTGGCAAAGGAGCTCGCGAGCACAGCTTGGCTTGGAAACTGTCTTAAAGCCTATCTGTGCAACACATCTACGTTGTCCCTGGGAACGGCGGCACTCAAGATCTTCCCAATGTCTCGAATATTTCTCATATTGGTCAAGATGATTTCCCGGGACTTGTTTGTTTTGCGAGAGACTAGCACATTGGCCTCGTTGTGGCTGGACCCGACGATGCTGTTGTTAACGGCATAGCTGGGTATTTTGAAGACAGTATATACTTTACCCAGTCTCTTCTATGTGGCATGATGGGTATATAACAGTCTAGCTAATCCAAGTCCATTCAGCTGGTATCCCTTGCTTTTCTCCATCCAAGGCGGCGGCGGAAATAGAAGGGTCTAAAGCATACTCCAAGGCCTTGATGGAAAAATACGGTATTCCAACCGCCAAATATAAAACCTTCAGCCGATACGAAGATGCAAGAGCCCATCTGCAATCTATTGACTGCTCTCGTGTTGTATTGAAGGTTGATGGTCTTGCTGCTGGGAAGGGTGTGGTACTGCCTACCAATGAGGCGGAAGCACTTGATGCATTGCGTCTGATGATGGTTGAGTCTAAATTTGGCTCCTCGGGACAATCTGTTGTTATCGAAGAATTTCTAGATGGCGACGAAATCAGTGTCCTCACATTTGTGGATCGCAACGGAGCTTTCAAATCCCTTCCACCAGGGCAAGACCATAAGCGTATATTTGATGGAAATAAGGGTCCTAATACCGGGGGCATGGGAGTTTATGCGCCTCTCAGTTTCTTAACCAGCGAAGATCTCAAGACAATCGACCGGGATATCATCCGGCCTACGCTTGAGGGTCTTCAAGCCGAAGGTATGCTATAAATTCATCGGTCATCTCTTATTTCTAATTTTCTGTCCCAGGCCGACCTTTTTCTGGCATGCTCTTCACTGGCATAATGATGATAAAAGATGGTCCCAAGGTTTTGGAATACAATGCTAGGTTTAAAGACCCCGAGATAGGGTGTAAAAGGTTCACGGGTACTCGTGTAGGTTACTTACTTATAGGCTTTAGGTAAGTAATAGGTAAGAAAAAAAAACTTAAATGAATTTATAAGAGAAAATAAAGTACTTATAATTATTTATTAAAAATATTAAGTGTTTTTAAGTACTTAAATAAAACTTATATAACTTACTTTATACTTTAAACTTAAGACTTATTATAAATATAATTAAATATTAAAGGGTTAATATTAATTATTATAATTAATTTAAAAAATTAATTTATATTATTATATTATATTATTATACGTTTATAGGTATTTATAAGGTACTTATCTTTATATTAGATTACTTATAGTATACCTAAATTATAAGGTAGTTAGGGGACCCCGCTTACCTATAATGCGATTAATAACGTTACGTGAAACGAGAGCTTTAAAATTATATCCCTTATACCTTATATAACTAAAAAATAAAATAAGCTTTAATTATTATAATATAATTACTTTTACTTTAATTACTTAACTTTTAATCTCTCTTATAATCTTATAATTTTTAAAGCTTTTTAAAAAGTTACTTAATTAAAATAATAAGAATAAGTACAAGAACCTTTATTTTATAAGTGCTTTTACCTTTAATAATAAAGAATTTAATAGAATTATTAAGTAATTAAAAGAATATAATAGCTTTAAGTAAAGAGAAAACACTTAAGTAATTAAATAAAGCTATTATAGCTTTTTAAAATTAAATTACTTAATTAAAGAAATTATAAGAGCTTTAAAAAAAGAAAAAGAAGCTATAAAAATTAATTCTTAAAATTACTTACTTAATAATAAAAAAGAGATATAACTTTTATAATTTAAAGAGAAGTAATAATTAAAAAGTATAAGTTAAAAATATTAACTCTTTTTATTATTTAATAAACTCTTAAAAGTATAAGATTTAAATAAATAACTTAAATTATACTTTTAATAAAGTAAAATATAAGTATTATAAAAGTTATTAAAAAATTCTCTTTATCTTAAATTATATAAACTTAAAATATAAGGTAAAATAAAATTAATATTTTAATAAATAATTAATAAATTAAAAGAAAAACTTTAAGAATAATTAAAATATATTTTAAAATTAAACTCTTATACTTTTAAAGAATATAAAAAATTATAAGGCTTAAATAATTATATAATTAAAATAAGTAAAGTAATATAAAAATTAAAGTCTTATAAACTTTAATATTTACTTAAATTTATTAAAGAAACACTTAAAAAAAGCTAATAAAAAGTTATAAGTACTTACTCTTTTTATTAAGTTATAACTTAAACTTTAAGATTATATAAACTTATATACTTTAATCTTTAAGAAAACTTAAGAAAAAGTAATTTAAATTACCTAATAATTCTAGAATATTATATTAAAGAGAAATAAGTAAAAGATTAATATATTTTAATTAAAAAGCTCTTTAAAAATATTTTAATAAAAAAGAAGTAATTTATTAAAAGCTTATCTTAATAATAAGAGATTCTTATAATTAGATTACCTTAATTAAAACTTAAATTTAATTAAGTAAGAAAAGCTATATTATTATAATTATAATAATAAGAATTACCTTTAACTTACTTATAATAAATTACTTAAAAGTAACTTAAATAATTAAAAAAACACTTAAAGGTTAAAGTAATTACTTTTACTTTAACTTTAAGTTAAAAAGTATTAATAAGCTAATACTTTAATATAAAGGTTATTATATATAAGTATAATATTATAAAAATCTATACTAATCTTAATAATTATATAATACTTAATCTTATTAATATTAACTTTATAAGATAATAAAAACTACGTTAAGTAAAGGTAATAGCTTTTATTTTATAATTAATTAAAACTCTTATAATTCCCTAATATAATATATATAAAGTACTTATTAAAGCTATTAACTCTTATAAGTATAAATATATCTTAAAACTATTATATATTACTATTAAAAGAGACTTAAACTTAAAGAAAAACCTTATCTTAATAGAAATATAAATATTAATTAAATAAAAGATACATATAATTATATATAGGATAATAATATAGCTAAGAATAGTAATATAAGTCTTAAAAAGAGAGCTTTTTACTAAATAATCCCTATAAATTTATTAAGAAATATTAAAATATAACTTAAATTTATACTATTATTAGTATACTTAAAAAAGACTTTTTTACTTTAAAAGGTAAAGAGCTAATAAAGGAGTATAATTCTATAAATAATATTTTAATAAAGCTTTATAACTTTAAGAATATCTTTATAAATAATTATTTTAAGACTTTATTATTATATAAGAATATTAATTATAATATTAATCTTTTATTTAATATTATATTATTTTATAAACTTATTTACCTATTATTTTAAGTTAAGTTAAAGAAACTTTTTTAATATATTAATAAAAAACTAATAATTAAACGAATAAAACCCTTAAAAAGCTTAATTAAAGCATTAATTTTATTTATATTTAAGAAGAATAAAACTTTAAGATTATATATAAATTATAAGAGATTAAATAAAGTAACTTAAAAGAATTATTATATATTACCCTTAATTTTAAAGTTACTTAATAAATATTAAGAGATTAAGTTTTTCTTAAAGATTAATATTAAGAATACTTATTATAAAATATAAATAAAAGAGAGAAATAAGTAAAAGATAGCTTTTTAAACTTATTATAAGTATTATAAATACTTAATTATACTCTTTAACTTTATAAACGCGCTTATTACTTTTTAAAATTATATTTATTAAGCCTTATAAAAGCTAATTAATATTATTTATATAGTATATGTTACGAACGACACTGCATAAGACACGGGACGGGACCGTACCAGCTAGAATAGGTATAACTTATAGGCATAAGAAGAAGGTAAAGGCACGTAATTAGCTACGTAACCTAAAAGGCGATTAAAGAGGTTAATATTTAAATATATTAACTAAGAAGAATTAAACTAATTAAACCTTAAGCTAGTTAATTAAGGTTTAAAGGGATTAATAGTTAAGCTAATTAATTTAAAACTATAATAGAGAGATAAATAAGTACTTAAGAAGAAGGTATTTCTATAGCTAGATAATTTAAATCTTTATTAATTAATTTAAGTAATAGTTTTACTATTAAGAGTTATACTCTTAATAGTCTTATTATAATACTACTTAAAAGCTACTTTATAGTATTTAACTTAACTTACTTTTTAAGAAATAAACCTATTATACCTTAAAATCTAAGCTATTATTACATTTTAATTAATTTTATTTAATAAGTTACCTTAAAACTTTAAGTAATAATAACTTTTAAGATATTTACTTTAAGTGAAAAGACTATTAACCTTAAGAAAATAATAAAGTACCTTTATAATAAGATTATTAAGCTTAAGAAGTAAAATTAATAGCTTCTTAATTAATAGAATAATTTCTACGAAAAACTTAAGGTATAAGAAGAGAAACTTATAGTAGTTTAAAATCTTACACTTATATTCTCTATTAATAATAATAATATATTAAAATTCCTTAAGCTTAAATTATACGATAGTTATAAGAGTAATATAAGGAACTTTCTTATATAAGCTTAAGCTTACCTATAAGTTAACGAAAAAATCTATATAACGCTTAAGTTATAGATTCTTTATATTAATAACCTCTTAACTAAAAAGGTAATAGAATAGTAGAAGCTAACTCTTCGCGTATATCTTAAGTATAGTATTAAAGCTAGAGTAAAAGTTATTTATATCTTCTTTAATTATAAAACCTTTAAAGAATAACTTCTTATTATATTTAAAAACCCTAATAAGTATAAAGAAGCTATATAATAGTTTACTTAACTTAAGTAAATTGGATTTATAGCTTATTATACTAGGGAATTTAAACGTATTATAGTAAAACTTAACTAGAATACTAAACCTAAAATAAAAGTCTTTTATTAAGAACTTAAAGAAGAAGTAAAGAATAATATTTATTAAGAAGATTATTTTAAGTTATTTAATAACTTTATTAAAATAATTATTAAGGTAAATAATCTTTTATATAAGTAATATTACGAAAAAAAGTTATAGGAAATTCGAATTATATGCTAGGTTTAATAAACCTAATAATAGTAAGCTACGCTAAATATTAATAGTATACGGGTGTAACGGTGGCTTAGGTTCTAAGGCATAGTAGGTTTATTTCTTAGGAAGTAAGTTAGGTTAAATGCTATAAAGTAGCTTTTAAGTAGTATTATAATAAAGCCGTTAAGAGTATAACTCTTAATAGTAAAACTATTACTTAGATTAATTAATAGAGAACTAGACTATTTAATTATAGGAATACTTTCTCCTTAAGTATTCGTTTATCTCTTTATTATAGTCCTAGATTAATTAGCTTAATTATTAATCTCTTTAAACCTTAATTAATTAGCTTAAAGTTTAGTTAGTTTAATTCTCCCTAGTTAATGTATTTAAACATTAACCTCTTTAATTGCCTCTTAGGTTACGTGGCTAGTTACGTGCCCTTACCTTCTTCTTATACCTATAGGTTATGCCTATTCTAGCCGGTATAGTCCCGTCTCGTGTTTTATATAGTGTTATTTGTAATATTATACCCCTCCTTTATTAGTCTTATTCTTAAGGCTATTAAAATAGGCCGGCTTAAGTGTCGTGCGTTTTCTTTCTCCTATTATTATATGCTATTATATTAATTAATCGTGTCTTAAAATAGTAGTTTAAAGCTTCGTTTACTTCTTCCCTTCGCTAAGATAACCTTCTTTTTATAATAATTAATAATCTATCTTTATTCTTTATAAAGGCTTACGCTTACTATGCTTGTTTAAGACTTCCCTAATATAAAGCCTCCGTTTCTAATTTGAGTTATTATGTAAAGTATATAGTAGATAAGTAAGGGAATTATAATACTATAGGGGTGACCCCTTAATAGCTTCGTAGTATTACGAATTAATATTATAAGCTTAAGAGAGAGCTTAAAGAAGCTAAGAAGCGTACCTTAGCTAAGAATTAAAAGGTCTTACGTTTACGGAAATAAAAGAAATTATAGTTTAAGAAAATAATACGTGCGGTTACGCGTGGTATTAATAACGTTAAAGAGTTAGAACGTGTAAAACGTAAGGAAGCGAAATAGCTTTAAAAGACTATAAGGGTTCTTCTTACTCCTTTTAAGGATTTAAATTCTATTTTAATTCGTTCCTTAAATGCTAAATTTAGTATTGAGTTATTAAACGGTGCTTAGGAGATTAATTAGAATGCGTTTCTTAGGAATAAAATTATTTAAGTAATATCAAGTAATTCGTGAGATTTTTAGCTGGTTTTTAGGTGTTTTTAGAGTTTAAATATCCCTTTTATTTAATAAGATAATAACGATTCTTTATGTCTCCCCGTGCTTTAAGTATTCGTTTAACTTCGTATTTATTAGTATTTTCCGTTATAATATTTATAGTAATTATAGATTTATCTAGTGCTTTCTCTAATAGTAATATATAAAATATAGAATAGATTCTTATTTTATCTGGTAATAATAGTTTATAGTTAGTATTTAAGATTTTTCGTTTAATAAGAAATAGTTTAATTTTCTTTTAGTTAGGTTTATTGCTAGGTCGTTTTATTTTAATGTTTTTACGAATAAGGTATACTTTATATCCCTTCTCTAGGATTAGCGCTAGTAATCTCTTTTTATTCGCGTAGTGTTTTATTTAGTTCTATAAAAATATTTATTCCTATTATAAGTGTTTTTGTATTTCTATTATAATTGCTATATGCGTTATAGCTGCTAGTACGTTTATATTTTATGCCGCGTGTGTCTTAATAATAGGGTTAAATCCATAGTTTACCCTAAACGGTAATATCTTTATATTATTAATTTCGGAGCTATTATAAGCCTATTATGCTAGTGGTAGCTATTCTACCTAATTATTCTATTAGTAATTAATATAGCTTCACAGATATTATTCGAGTATTTAGTTTAAGATTTCTATTTATCTATTTAATTATAAGTGGAATACTATTAATAAGCTTTATTTAATCTTTATAGTTTCTATAAGGCATTTTTAAAAGTTTAAGGTAAACAATTTATTGCGATCTAATATAAGCTTTATTAGTAATTTATGTTATGTAATAACTGTTTTAAAGAATATATACGCTAAGTCCTTAGTGTTACTTAATTCCTTATATAGAATATAGTAGGCGTATTTTATGAGTTTATCTATAATAACTAGAATGTTATTGTAAGCTACTCTTATTATAGGTTCTTTTAACTTTAGTAATTTAATAATAAAGTCTATTATAATAGTTTATTATACTCTTTTAGGTAGCGATATTAGTTATAATTCTCCGTATAGTGCGTGTCGCGTTAATTTTGCTTTGTTATACGTGTCGCATTTCTTAATAACTTTTTATATTATTTTTCTGCTTTTTAGGAAGTTATACGATCTTCTTAGCCTACTAATCGTTTTCTTTATACCCTAATATTCGTGTAATAGGTGCTTATATATTTCCTTAATAAGCTATTCTTAAAGTGTATTAGAAATATATTACCGTTTATTATATAAGAAGGTCTTGCCTTTCTTAGATAAATGCGTTTTCGTTTTTTAATTGTTTAGATAGCTATTATTATTAATATATAATGCGATCTAATATATCTATGTTTTATTTAGCTTAACTTACTAGGTTATATTAATTTCTTAGATGCTTAGTATAAGGTTCCTATTCTTAGTAGCGCGTAGTAAGGGTGTATTACTTACTTGCTTATTTAATTTTAAGTCCTCTCTTTAGCTAAGCGCGTTTACTCTTTCGTTTTTAGATTCTTTACGGTATATAATTTTAAAGTTATAATTTATAAGGGTTTTATACTATTTAATCTGTTATTTATTTAGATTCTTTATAATTAAGAACGATATAAGATTCTTATGGTTAATATAGACCTTAATTTAATGCTTTGCTCCTATAAGATAATGTCTCTATTCTTTAAAGCACTTAATAATAGCTATAAGTTCTTTATTATAGATCCTATAATTAAGTTTAGGTTCGTAGAGTTTTTTTAAGAAGAATATAATTAGGTGTAATCTTCCTTAATTATCTTATTATTTAAGCTGTTCGCCTAGTATAAAGTCTAAGGCGTTCGTTTTAAGCTTATAAGGTTTATTTTAATTAAGTGCTTTTAATATAGGTTTTAACGTAACTAAATCTTTTATTTTCTAAAATATCGTAGCTTTTAGTTTATTCTATTAAAAGCTAACTTCTTTCTTTATTAGGTTTATAAGAGGTTATAAAATGTCTTTATATTCGCTTAAGAACTTATAATAGAAGTTTACGAATACTATAAACCCTTTAACTTCTTTTAGATTCTTAGTGTAAGCTATTCCTTAATAGTTTTAATCTTATTTAAGCTTATTTGTATTTCTTCGTGTATAAGTATATACTCTAGAAAGTGTATAGTATTCTAATAGAACTAGTATTTTAAGGCTTTAATTAAGAGTTTATTATCTTATAGAGTTTATAGTACTTTATATACGTGTCGTTTATATTCCTTAAGGGTATTTAAATAGATAAGGATATTATTAAGGTATATAACTATAAACACTTCTAGTTGTTTTCGTAAGATTATATCGATTATTCTTTAAAAGGTTACTAGTACGTTAGTAAGCTTAAAAGATATTACTAGATATTTATAGTGTTCTCTACTAGTTTAGAATGCTATTATTTACTTATAGCCTTCTTTTATTTATATAAGGTTATAGGCTCCTTTTAAGTTGAGTATAATAAACCATTTAGCTTTTCTAACTTTATCTTTAATTTCCGTTATAAGCGGTAATAGGTATTAATTCTTAATTATAATCTTATTTAAGTGTTAATAATTAATGTATAGTTATAGTTTCCCGTTCTTCTTTAATACCTATAGGATTAGGTATTCTACTAGGGACTTTAATAGTCTTATATATCCCTTTTATAATATATTCTTTAGATACTCCTTAAGCGCCTTATCTTACTTAGAGTTTTAAGGATAAATTTTATTAAACGTTAGTTTAGTACTAGGCTAGAGTCTAATCTTATAGTTTTAGCATGAATGCTCTAGTAGTCCTATTTTTAGCTTTTCGTTAAATAGCTTACTATACTTTAAGTATTTCTTAGGAATCTCCGTTATCTTAGCTTTAGGCTCTTTAGTAATTACGTATATTCCTAGAGGCCTATTATAGTCCAAATAAGGTGCCCTTTATAGGCCGCTCTTTACTTTATAACCGTATTCTAGTAAATCCTATTAAAGTTAGCTAGTTCTTTAATTAACTCGTGGATTACTCGCTTATAATTAGGGTATTCTTAATATAATATCGTATTTTAAGATTACTATAATATCTAGTGTAACTTAGTGTTTCGTGCCTTATATATTAACTAAAAGCTACGTAACTTTTATGTTAACTACTTCTTAGCTATACTTTACCATAGTTCCTTCTATAATTATAAGTTAATAGGGCTTATTTTTAGGTGTTTAAGGTAATTGTAAGTTATTAATGAGATTTAGCGAGATAAAATTTCCTTATACTCCGCTATTAATTATTACCTAAATCTTTTATTTTATTATAGTTATATTAATTATAAGGTGTACTATACTATTAATATTTATAGTATATAAAGACCTATTAGATCTCCGTTAAGGAATTGGTTTTAATTGCGATAATAGCTATCGTTTCTTAATTTATTAATCCTATTCTTATATTATTCTTTAGCGTGTTATTCTAGACGCTATTATTAGCGATTATTCTTTAACGTATTATTAGAGCTTTCTTAGTAATCGCTTAATCTACTATTTATGTTAATTAAACTTAAGCTAAGCGAGTTACTTGTAGTTATATAATTCCCTTTCTTCTTATATTATAAGGTTATAGCTTAGGTAATATATGCGTTATTCTTAGTATAGTATAACTTCTCGTTTAATATTCTTAAATCGGTTCGTTGTAATTTCGATTATATTATAAGGGTTATTCTTCTTCCCTTTTATTCTCGTAGAAACTATTCGTTACCTTACTTACTACTAAGATGCGTGTAGTAATTATTATTATAATAAAAGGTTTAATTAAGGAGTTTATATTTAATTTTAGGTTTGTCTTTCTTAGTTAAATAATTCTCTTTTTCTTAGATTCGTTCTAGTAAAGGTTTACTTTTTAATAAGGGTATTTAATGTTCCTAAAAGTTATTAGGTATTAATTGGGTTTTAAATTCCTAATCTTTATTTAAACTAATGTTATTTATTAACGTAAGGCTTCCTTTATTACTTACTACACTAAGATTTCGCGTAGGTAAGTTTTCTTAGTTTATAGTATAAAGCTTTTTACCTTTAAGAATTAGCTTTTATAGCTTTTTTAGGGCTTTACATTTATTTGTAAAGTATTTAGTTTTACTATAATTATAATAAGTCTTTCCCTTTTTCTTATTTATAGCGTTAAGTTTTATAGGTTTAGCGTAATACTCGTATACTATTAATATTTAGCGTGGCTTGCTACTATTAGGTTTATTAAACCTAGTATATAATTTAAATTTCCTATAACTTTTTTCGTAACGTTACTTATATAAACGATTATTTACCTTAATAACTATTTTAATAAAGTTATTAAATAACTTAAAATAATCTTCTTAATAAATGTTATTCTTTACTTCTTCTTTAAGTTCTTAATAAAAGACTTTTATTTTAGGTTTAGTATTCTAGTTAAGTTTTATTATAATACGTTTAAACTCCTTAGCGTAATAAGCTATAGATCCAGTCTACTTAAGTTAAGTAAGCTATTATATAGCTTCTTTATACTTATTAGGGTTTTTAAATGTAGCGAGAAGTCGTTCTTTAAAGGTTTTATAATTAAAGAAGATATAGATAACTTTTACTTTAGCTTTAGCGCTAGGCTTAAAATGTACGCGAAGGGTTAGCTTTTACTATTCTATTACTTTCCTAGTTAAGAGGTTACTAATATAAAGAATTTATAACTTAGGTATTATATAGATTTTTTCGTTAACTTATAGGTAAGCTTAGGCTTATATGAGAAAGTTTCTTATATTACCTTTATAACTATTATATGATTTAGGCTTAGGGAATTTTAATATATTATTATTATTAATAAAGGATATAAGTGTAAGATTTTAAACTACTATAAGTTTCTCTTCTCGTGCCTTAAGTTTTTCGTAGAGATTATTCTACCAGTTAAAAAGCTGTTAATTCTACTTCTTAAGCTTAGTAATCTTATTATAAAGGTACTTTATTATCTCCTTAGGGTTAGTAGTCTTTCCGCTTAAAGTAAATATCTTAAAAGTTATTATTACTTAAAGTTTTAAGGTAACTTACTAAATAAGATTAATTAAAATGTAATAGTAGCTTAGGTTTTAAGGTATAATAGGTTTATTTCTTAGAAAGTAAGTTAGGTTAAATGCTATAAAGTAGCTTTTAAGTAGTATTATAATAAGGCTATTAAGAGTATAACTCTTAATAGTAAAACTATTACTTAGATTAATTAATAGAGAATTAAACTATTTAACTATAAGAATACTTTCTCCTTAAGTATTCGTTTATCTCTTTATTATAGTCCTAAATCGATTAGCTTAACTGTTAATCCCTTTAAACCTTAATCGACTAGCTTAAAGTTTAGTTAATTTAATTCTTTTTAGTTAATGTGTTTAAATATTAACCTCTTTAATCGCCTCTTAGGTCACGTGGCTAGTCACGTGCCCCTACCTTCTTCTTATGTCTACGGGTTATGCCTGTCCTAGCCGGTGCGGTCCCGTCCCGTGTCTTGTGCAGTGTCGTTTGTAATAACGGGTACTACGTTAAACCTATAAAACTTAACGCTATAAATAAGGAAAGGGGAAAGACTTATTATAATTATAGTAAGACTAAACACTTTATAAATAAATATAAAGGCTTAAAGAAGTTATAAAAGCTAATTTCTAAAGGTAAAAAGCTTTATACTATAAACTAAAAAAACTTACCCACGCGAAATCTTAGTATAATAAGTAATAAAGAAAGCTTTACGTTAATAAATAATATTAGTTTAAATAAAGATTAGAAATTTAAAACCTAACTAATACTTAATAACTTTTAAGAATACTAAACGCTCTTATTAAAAAGTAAACCTTTATTAGAATAAATCTAAGAAAAAGAGAATTATTTAATTAAGAAAAATAAACCTAAAATTAAATATAAACTTCTTAATTAAACCTTTTATTATAATAATAATTACTATATATACCTTAATAGTAAGTAAGGTAATAAATAATTTCTACGAGAATAAAAGGGAAGGAGAATAACTCTTATAATACAATTAAAATTATAATAAACCAATTTAAAGATATTAAATAGAAAGTTATATTATACTAAGAATAACGTATATATTACCTAAGCTATAACCTTATAATATAAGAAGAAAGAGAATTATATAACTATAAGTAACTTACTTAGCTTAAGTTTAATTAATATAAATAATAGATTAAGCGATTACTAAGAAAGCTTTAATAATATATTAAAGGATAATTACTAATAATAACGCTTAAAGATACGCGTTAAATAATAAGAGAAGAGAAATAATAAATTAGGAAATAATAGCTATTATTATAATTAAAACTAATTTCTTAATAGAGATTTAATAGGTCTTTATATACTATAAATATTAGTAGTATAATACACCTTATAATTAATATAACTATAATAGAATAAAAGATTTAGGTAATAATTAATAGTAAAGTATAAGGAAATTTTATCTCGCTAAATCTCGTTAATAGATTATAATTGCCTTAAATACCTAAAGATAAGCCCTATTAACTTATAATTATAAAAGAAATTATAGTAAAGTATAGCTAAGAAGTAGTTAATAGGGAAGTAGCGTAACTTCTCGTTAATATATAAGGTATAAAATACTAGGTTATATTAAATATTATAGTAATTTTAAAACACGATATTATATTAGGGATACCCTAGTTATAAGCGAGTAATCTATAAGTTAATTAGAGAATTAATTAACTTTAATAGAATTTACTAGAATACGGTTATAAAGCTAAGAGTAGCCTATAAAGAGCACCTTATTTAAACTATAATAGGCCTCTAGAAATATATATAATTACTAGAGAGCTAAAAGCTAAAATAATAGAGATTCTTAAGGAATACTTAAAGTATAGTAAGCTATTTAGTAAAGAGCTAAAAATAAAACTATTAGAGTATTTATACTAAGACTATAAGATTAAACTTTAGCTTAGTATTAAATTAACGTTTAATAAGATTTATTCTTAGAACCTTAAGTAAAATAAGGCGCTTAAGAAGTATTTAAAGAATATATTATAAAAGAGATATATAAGACTATTAGAGTTTCTAGTAGAATACTTAATTTTATAGGTATTAAAGAAGAACGGGAAACTATAATTATATATTAATTATTAATACTTAAATAAGATTATAATTAAAAATTAATACCTATTACCACTTATAATGGAAATTAAAGATAAAGTTAAAAAAGCTAAATAGTTTACTATACTTAACTTAAAAGGAGCCTATAACCTTATATAAATAAAAGAAGGCTACGAGTAAATAATAGTATTTTAAACTAGTAGAGAATACTACGAATATTTAGTAATATCTTTTAGGCTTATTAACGTATTAATAACCTTTTAAAGAATAATTAATATAATCTTATGAAAACAACTAAGAGTATTTATAATTATATACCTTAATAATATTCTTATTTACTTAAATACCCTTAAGAAACATAAATAACACGTATATAAAGTATTATAAACTCTATAAAATAATAAACTTTTAATTAAAGCCTTAAAATACTAGTTCTACTAGAATACTATACACTTTTTAAGGTACGTGCTTATATATAAAGAAATATAAATAAGCTTAAATAAGATTAAAACTATTAAAAAATAACTTATACTAAAGAATTTAAAGGAAGTTAAAGGATTTATAGTATTTATAAACTTTTACTATAAGTTCTTAAGCGAATATAAAGATATTTTATAATCTCTTATAAACTTAATAAAGAAAGAAGTTAGCTTTTAATAGAATAAACTAAAAGCTATAGTATTTTAAAAGATAAAAGATTTAGTTATATTAAAACCTATATTAAAAGCACTTAATTAAAATAAACCTTATAAGCTTAAAATAAACGCCTTAAACTTTATACTAGGCGAATAGCTTAAATAATAAGATAACTAAAAAAGATTACACCTAGTTATATTCTTCTTAAAGAAACTCTATAAACTTAAACTTAATTATAGGATTTATAATAAAGAACTTATAGCTATTATTAAGTGCTTTAAAGAATAAAGATACTATCTTATAAGAGTAAAGTATTAAATTAAGGTTTATATTAACTATAAGAATATTATATCGTTTTTAATTATAAAGAATTTAAATAAATAATAGATTAAATAATATAAAACCCTTATAAATTATAACTTTAAGATTATATACTATAAAGAATTTAAAAAAAAAAGAGTAAATACGCTTAGTTAAAAAGAGAACTTAAAATTAAATAAGTAAGTAAGTAATATACCCTTACTACGCGTTATTAAAGATAGAAACCTTATACTAAACACTTAAAAAGTTAATATAACCTAGTAAGTTAAGCTAGATAAAACATAAATATAATAAATTATATTATATATTAAGAATAATAGTTACTTAAATAATTAAAAAACGAAAACGCATTTATTTAAGAAAGGTAAGATCTTCTTATATAATAAATAGTAGTATATTTCTAGTATACTTTAAGAATAGCTTATTAAAGAAATATATAAACACTTATTACACGAATATTAGGGTGTAAGGAAGATAATTAGTAGATTATAGAGATTATATAACTTTCTAGAAAGTAAAAAAATAGTATAAGAAGTTATTAAGAAATACGATACGTATAATAAGATAAAGGTAGTATAACACGTACTATATAGCGAACTATAATTAATATTATTACTTAAAAGAGCATAATAAACTATTATAATAGACTTTATTATTAAACTACTAAAGTTAAAAGAACCTATAATAAGAGTAGCTTATAATAGCATTTTAGTTATTATAAATAAACTTATAAAATACACCTACTATATTTTATATAAGAAATTAAGTAATATTAAGAACTTAGTATATATATTCTTTAAAATAGTTATTATATAGCATGAATTACTAATAAAGCTTATATTAAATCGCGATAAATTATTTACCTTAAACTTTTAAAAATACCTTATAAAAACTATAAAGATTAAATAAAGCTTATTAACGGTATTTCACTTATAATTAAATAAATAAATAGAAATCTTAAATTAAATACTTGAATAATATTTATAAAGCTATATTAACTACTAATAGAATAATTAGGTAAAATAGCTACTATTAGTATAATAGGCTTATAATAGCTCTAAGATTAATAATATAAAGATATTACTATTTAGGGTAAATTATAGATTTAACCCTATTATTAAAATATATATAATATAAAAGGTAAACGCACTAGTAGCTATAACGTATATAAAGACTATAATAGAAATATAAAAATACCTATAATAGAAATAGATATTTTTATAAAACTAAATGAAATATTACGCGAATAAAAAGAGATTACTAGCGCTAATTCTAGAGAAGGGATATAAAGTATACCTTATTCGTAAAAATATTAAAACTAAATAACCTAATAATAAACTTAACTAAAAGAAAATTAACCTTTTTCTTATTAAATGAAAAATCTTAAATATTAACTATAAACTATTATTACTAAATAAAATAAGAATTTATTTTATATTTTATATATTATTATTAAAGAAAGTATTAGATAAATTTATAATTGCTATAAATATTATAATAAAAGATACTAACGAATATAAAGTTAAACGAATACTTAAAGCACGAAAAGACATAAAGATTTATTATTATCTTATTAAATAAAAGGGATATTTAAACTCTAAAAACACCTAAAAATTAGCTAAAAATCTTATAAATTACTTAACGTTACTTAAATAGTTTTATTTCTAAGAAACGTATTTTAATTAATCTTTTAAATACCGTTTAAAAACTTAATATTAAACTTAGTATTTAAGAAACGAATTAAAGTAAAATTTAAATTCTTAAAAGAAGTAAAAAGAACCCTTATAGTCTTTTAAAGCTATTTTACTTTCTTACGTTTTATATGTTTTAACTCTTTAACGTTATTAATATTACGCGTAATTATACGTATTATTTTCTTAAATTATAATTTCTTTTATTTCTATAAATGTAAGACCTTTTAATTCTTAGCTAAGGCACGCTTCTTAGCTTCTTTAAGCTCTCTTTTAAGCTTATAATATTAATTTATAATACTACGAAGCTATTAAGGGGTTACCCCTATAATATTATAATTCCCTTACTTATCTATTATATACTTTATATAATAACTTAAATTAGAAATAAAGGCTTAATATTAGGGAAGTCCTATATAAGCGTAGTAAGCGTAAGCCTTTATAAAAAATAAAGATAAATTATTAATTATTATAAAAAGAAGGTTATTCTAGTAAAGGGAAGAAGTAAACGAAGCTTTAAACTACTATTTTAAGATATAATTAGTTAATATAATAGTATATAATAATAGAAGAAAGAAAACGTATAATACTTAAGCTAGCCTATTTTAATAGCCTTAAGAATAAGACTAATAAAGAAGGGGTATAATATTATAAATAATACTATATAAGATATAAGACGAGACTATACTAGCTAAAACAGGTATAACCTATAGGTATAAGAAGAAGATAAGAGTATATAACTAGCTACGTAACCTAAGAGGCGATTAAAGAGGTTAATATTTAAATATATTAACTAAGAAGAATTAAACTAATTAAACTTTAAGCTAATTAATTAAGGTTTAAAGGGATTAATAGTTAAGCTAATTAATTTAAGACTATAATAAAGAGATAAATAAGTACTTAAAAAGAAGGTATTTTTATAGTTAAATAATCTAGATCTCTATTAATTAATCTAAGTAATAGTCTTATTATTAAGAGTTATACTCTTAATAGCCTTATTATAATACTACTTAAAAGCTACTATATAGTATTTAACCTAACTTACTTCCTAAGAAATAAACCTACTATGCCTTAGAACCTAAGCTACCGTTATAGTATACTTAAATAATATTTTAATCTTCTTAAAAATAAAAGAGAAATATACCTTTTATATTACTTAAATATTAAAATAAATAAAAGTAATTAAGTTATTTATAAAGCTATTTAAGTGTATCTTTTATTAAACTTTTATAGAATTTTTAAGGTTTATTTTATTAATTAATAGTCTTTTAATAGACTTAAAATAAGTATAAACTATTTAAGAATAAAAAGAATCTATTATATATTATAAGATATAAGTATTCTTAGAATTTTATAACTTCTATTAATAATTTATATAAGATTACTTTAAAATAATAATATCTTTAAATACTTTATTAAAGGGAAGTTAAAATAATAAGAACCCTAATTATTTAACCTTTATAAGTAAAGAATAATTAACGTTTAATCGTTTAAAGAATACCTTTATAAGAGCCTTTCTTCTTTAATATTATAACTTAAATAAAATAATTTAAATTAAAATAAACGCGTTTAACTTTATAATAATTAAAATTCTCTTATAGCTAAATAATAACAGATAATATTATCTTATTATATTTTAGTCTTAAAAGTTTATTAATATAAAAAGAAATTATAAAATATTAAATTAAAAATTATTTATTATAATAAAACTATTTAAATATTAATAATATTATATAAAAGAGGTAATAAATTTAATTAAAATTCTATTAGATTATTATAACCTTTAAATATTTATAAGGTAATTTAAGTTAAATAAGCGTTAAGCTTATTAGTATATATTCTTATTACTCTTTAACTTTATTATTAAGTATTAATTTAATAAGAGTAACCTAATAAATAAGCTATTAAGACAACTTAATTATAAAGATAAAGTTATATTTAATAAAAAGCTATTATTAAACTTATAAAAGAAGCTAATAATTACTTAAGAAAAAGTAAAGAATACTTTAAAAAACTATAAAAATTATAATAAAAAGCTAACGTTTAATTAAATATATAAAGCTTTAAGACTCTTAAAAGAGAGGTATTTAGCTTATATAAGCTAAGTAATTATTATAAGTTTAATAATTATTACTTGTTTTATTAATAAATTTAAGAAGAAAGTAAGTATAATAAGTATAATTACGTAAAGTTAAGTAAAATATATTATAAGGTAATAGTTAATTTATAAGAATAAATTAATTATATTACTTAAAGAACTTTTACTTTAAGCTTAAAGTTATAACTTAAATATATAAAAGTAATTTATTAATAAGTTAATAATAAAATAAAAAGAAAAGAAGAATTAAATAAAAGATAAAAGTAATTTTTTATTATATAAGAATAAAGTAATTATACTTTAAGATTTAAAGATACGTTAAAAGTTACTTAAGTTATATTATAATAATTTATTAATAAGTTACTTTAAAATAAAAAGAATCTTAAAACTATTATAATATAACTTTTATTAATTATATATATAAAATAAAGTAAAAGATTATATTATAAGCTATATAATTTATTAAAAGATAATAACTTAATAATATTACTTATATAATACGCTTAAATTACTATTAATTCTATAATAACTTTAAGTTAAAATATTAATAAACTTTATAATAAAGCTATTTAAAATAAAGTACCTTAAGTAAAGTATTAATATAATATTAATAATAATAAATTAATTTATTAAGTACTCTCTTTTTTTAATAATTAATATTATTATTAATATTATAAAATTAATAGAACTCTTTTATTATAAAATTAAACTTTAATTTAATATATTAAAAGATATTATCTTCAATAAAAAGCTAATATTTATTAGTTAATTTTAATTAAACCTTTATTACTTATTTAAGATAAAAAGAAGGCTTTTAATAGCCTTTTACTTATAAATAAACGAGTAAATAAAAAGAATAAATAAATTATAAAGTATTACTTACGTTATTTTATTATAAGTAATTAATTTATATAAGTATAATTATTATTATAAGCTTAATTTACTTATAATAATATAAAGAGTAATATAATAAGTTACTTACTTAATTATAATTTAATAGAATATAACTTAAAGTTTTACTTTTACCTTAAAGTTAAAGCTTATTAAAAGAGAGTACTTATTATAAAAACTTATATAATTAAACTTAAAAAGATATAAGAATAACTTGAAATTAATTAATAAAAAGCTATAAAATCTTAAGTAAAGTATTATAATTAATAATATATATCTCTTACCTTATATAAGAGAGACTTAATAAGTTTAATTATAAAGAATATTAAATTTAAGGTAAGAAAATAAAAGCTTATCTCTTATTATATTAAACCCTTTTAAATTCTAAAAACTATTAAAAAATAAATATATTATTTAATATTATTAAAATAATATAATTACCTTTATAGTATCTTTTATATTAGCTTATTAAAGCTATAAAAAAGGTAAGAAAATACTAATAAAAACTCGCTTTTAATATTAAACCTTAAAGAGAATAATAAAGAGTATAAAGTTAAAGAAGTTAAGAATTAAAGAGATTTTTAAGAAGATATTTATTACTTAATAAAGTAAAAGAGATAACTCTTTAAGTATAATTAATAGGTAATTATTAAAGATATAATTAATATATTTAAGGTAATTATTATATTCTAATAAAATAAAAATAAATAAAAAGCTAATAAAACGTTATAAGAAAACTATAAGTAAGAGATTATTATATGAAAATTAAATAATTATACTCTTATTATTATTAATTTTATTTATTTTAACTTTTAAGCTAATAAACTATTAAATAAAAAATAAATAAAATAGTATTTAAAGCGTAAGAAAAACTAATAAAAAAGTACTTAAAGCGCTTTCTTTAAGTAAATTATTATTAAATTTATTAATAATAATTATCTTCTTTATATTATTATAAAGATAATAAATTATTATTACTTAAGTAATATAACTTAAGTTAAATAAGTATAAATATAAGACTTAAGTTACTTTTTATTTATTAAAGACTTAATTATAATATACTTAATAATAATTAATAAGTAAAACGTTAAAAAGTTATTAATAAAAAAGTTTACTTATATTATTAAATTATAAAGAGAGAATTTAAGTAATTAAAAGCTACTTTTAAGTTATTATATATTAATAATAAGTACTTTAAGTAAGTTAAAAGAAAAGAATTAGCTAGTAAATATATTATAATAAATTAAGGAAAATTACACTTATAAGCTCTTTATTATATTAATTAGCTTATAGGTAATATAATAAGTAATTTTAATATAATTAAAGCTATAAATAATTTCTAATAAAAGCTAAGTAAAGTATATATAAGTTATACGTGAAAAAATATAATTAATATTATTATTATTATTATTATTCTTATTCTTTAAGATTAAGGTAATTATAAGCTATTAAAGATAGCTTAAAAGGTATAAAAGATTAATTATATCTTTAATTATAATAAGAATAAGTTATATAAACGTTAATAAAAATATAATAAAATTATAAGAAAACTCTTTAAAGTTATAAATTAATTAAATTATACGTATTAACGCGTATAATATATTATTAATAACGCTAAAAAAGGCTAATATTTAAGCTTATATTATTATTAAAAGTATAAAAAATCTTAAGAAGTTTAAGCTTCTTTAAAAAGCTATAATAATAAGCGTTTATTATTATACGTAAGTAATATATATAAAAATAATACTTAATATTAATATTTATTACTTTAATAATAAATAATAAGTAATTAGCTTAATAAAATAAGGTTTTTTAGGTAAAAAAAAAGAATTAAATAAGTAATATAAAAAAGAATAAGATAAGTAATAATATTTAAGAGAGAAATAATTTATAAAAGTATAAAGAGATTATATTAATTTATATATATAATTAATTACGTGGTAATATAATTAACCTTAATTAAACGTTTAAATTATTTATATATTAATTAATAATATACTATTATATAACTAATAAGTAAGTGTTAAGGCTATTTAACGCTTAATTAAGGTAAAGGGAAATAATTATAAGGTAATTAAGAGACCTTACTTATTTATAATACAATTAATAATATTATATGAAATAAGAGCTTTAAGACTATATCCCTTATACCTTATATAATTAGAAAATAGAATAAGCTTTAATTATTATAATACAGCTACCTCTACTTTAGCTACCTAACTTTTAGTCCCTCTTACAATCTTACATAAATTATCTATATAATAAAATAGGTAGCCTAGGAATAACCTAAGAAAAACTTGGATACCCACGGGTGCCCACGGGTACCCGTTTTTACACTCTACCCCGAGACGCAGACAATAATGATGCTGCTTGCGCCAGAATGTGACCTTGCCACGATCCTCATTGCCTGTTACACAAAGAAGCTTCAAGATGTAGCCATCCCTGTACGTCCCGGATTCGCTTGCAATGTAGTTGTTGCAGCCGGGGGCTACCCTGAGTCCTACCGCAAAGGTGACATCATCACAGTCGAGGGCTGTCTATCCGGTCTGTCGGTACTGGTCCCGTAGATTTGATACATACTAATTGCATTTAGGTGTGGAGATTTTCGACGCTGGAACGGAGAAATCGACAGATGGGCAACTCCGAACGGCTGGTGGCAGAGTCCTCTGTGCAGCGTCCTATGGGTCAACTCTCGAAGAAGCAGTCTCTCTCGCTTATAGAGGCGTACAAGCTGTGCAGTTCAAGGATAAAACGTACAGAACGGACATTGCTTCACGGTAAGTCACAGCCACTGGTCCATCAAGCTTTCAACTTGATCAAGTGTTGATCTGTCGTTTTTAACTTTCTAGCTGCCTGTGAAGGGGGCTCCGTGGATATAAGGTGACGTCTGTCCTGTCAAACAGGTGGAACGGAAGAGGAGGGGGGCGTAACAGCCACAATCCATGTTGGGCTTTAGGGACTTATCCCACAGACTGGAGCGAGGCTTCAGCAAACATGTTGTAAACTGGTTTTTGGAGCTCAACTGTCCAACTTCCGACCATTAAACGAAGACCCTCCATATATTCAGAAGCCATTTGCATACGAAGTTCATGTCAATTAGCGCAGCTGCCATATTAAGAGCCAATATTGCGCTGACTGATCATGGGCGCAAATGACCCTCTCCTTGTTACCGATCACAAGTATTATGCACTGAGATGTTAATGTCGTTATGAAAAGCTCATCTGACCTGAAATTATCTATAATTAATTGAATTTCCTGCTAGGCCAACAACGCAATCCTTAGCAGGATCGCTCTTTGGATCAAGTGCATGAAAATACAAATTAAGTTAGTGACAAACCGTGACTCGTGAAGATTTGTTACGAAGAAGCTCGAACACCTGAGCTCTATAGCCCAGATCATTATAAACACCTTATATGGATTCTATATACAAGCTCAGCTACCCTAATTTTTCTCATCGTAGAATAGGCTTCGAATGCGGCTTCTTGGGTTGTCTTGCTAATATCACACACCCCAAAACACCCTCCTCCGAAAGCTAAGAAGCTGTTCATCGTTATATAAGAGGCTGCGGAAAATGGTGGTTTCTGGCAATGTATTGGCTAAGTTTCATGAGAGTATAATAGATGCCATCTTACCGGACTTTGAAATAGATAGGAACGCCGGCCTGAGGTTTATCCGGATAGTTTTCTTCTACAGCTACCACGGTAGTGACGTAAGAAAGACTGAGATCAAGCTTATGTTCTTGTATGGCTCCGTTGACGCGCGATTGAAGCATAGCCGCAAGATAACAGGATGTCGACATCGATGATACAATGGCTTGGGCTTCGGGATCCCTGAACCTAGCGTCGTATTCTAAAGCCCTCAAGCCGGTAGGCGTGAGGATGAAATCAATGTGGAGCGCGCCGGCAAATTTTGTTTCTTTTAGACACTTGTATATCCACTAGAATTCGCAGTCTTCCAACGCGCCTGGAGTAAATGACAGGCTTGGAAACCAAGGCTCATATGCTCACCTTCTGCTCGCATATTTCTCAAGGTTGTCCTAAATATTTTTGCTAATTTTCACACTGGAGCTGACCCTCATTTATGTCCAAAGGGATAGAGCAACCCATGCGTCCGGTGTTGGCCCCAATATCACCGTGGAATCTCCGCTTGTAGTCCCTCATCGGATGAAATACCACTGCTGACGTGCCATCGCACAGTGCCAAGACACCGAACTCAAGCCCGTCCAAGTACTCTTCGATGATAATGGGACCGCAAAACCAAGCGGGCCGAACTCCCGCTCTTGGAAGATGCGGGATAAAATCGTGGTTGCCTCCTTCTTTGTCTCATTCACCCAGACAGACACTTTTCGCAGAAATGAGACCGGAGGCCTTCACAACCAGTCTTCTCCCGGATAATTGCGAACAATCTCACATGCTTGATTGAATGACTGGAGAGACGTGAAAATGCGCTTGGGATTTCATGGCGATACATGAATTCCTTGCCCCCAAGCCTCGGGCGCTTCAATACGAGCTGCAAGAAGCGTTGGGCCAAAGCAAGCAATGCACACTGCCTAGGAAATATTTGCTAGCACATCTTGTCTAGGAGCATGAGAAGATGGCGAAAGAGCGCCCAGAGCTGCTGGGCGAGACTATCGGTCCCCTGGAATATGCCTCCGCCACACATCGAGCACGGCTAAGGAGTTCCGGCTTTGGTATCAGAAGCTGCCGAATTGCTGAAGAAACTAGGGATTCTTCTGAGTTCCGCCTTGCACCCCAGCGGTCGAAACTGAAGCTCAAGAACAGCTCTTTCGAGTTTGAGTACAAGAGAAGCAAAGAGTTCTTGATATGAGATGCGGTATATTTGCGGCCAGAAGCTGGATACCGTTGCATAGCAAGAACACTTGAGCCGGGAACTTTAAGCCAAGACTTGAAAGAGAAATAGCTTTCCAAGTAAGCCCTTGGGCTCGAGGATAACGGGACAAGCCTCAGACTGCAAACATCTGCATCCGGACGACCAAGAGCCCTCTAAAGCTTGCAATAATCGGGGTCAGATCCCAGTATCGAAAATTGCGTCAGTCCTGCTGATTCATCCGAAATGAGGTGACTCACGGATCCAAGGTTTTCTTAGTGAAGTCCTAACATCGCAAATAATGTCTTCTGCAAGTGGCCCTTCTCTCTTGGGAAACACAAGGCCCATCGGCGGGCATCTGTGAACATTGGTCAGTTGTTAAGCACACATTGTGAATCCTCAACAGGGCAAGGGACAAGACGCGTTGTATACTTACGCCTGCATGCTCAGCTACCACCATGCTATACCATAGATGAGGTCTAGTTTTCTGTCCACTCCTGCCAGTCATGTTTCAATTCCAATGGTCAGGCACCACCATGTGACAACTGGCCGAGTTTGATTTCCTGAGACGTTGGCACATATGTATGGCGAACCATGATTTCAAGACAAAGTAGCAACCCTTGGCCATATTCCACACCACTTCATAATTTCGCCTAAACGCCAGGGCTGTTAGTCTTAGAATAACGCCCGTCTTGCCTTCTGAATGCCCGAGATGTCCAATGGCTCAGGTCTAGTTTTTTCCATCCATTTCTGCCACTCATGTTCCAACGGGCCGCAATTTTCATTATCTGTGCAACTCCCAATAGTCAGGAAACCAGCCCGAGGATTCCCAGTCAAGCAGAGCAGTATGCCACAGTTTTCATCCACGATGATATTCCAAGGGCCGATGTCGCCATGCGTTAAGACTGATACATTAGAGCGCGGAAGTACGTCAAGGAGGTCCTGGCTATCATGATAATAAAGTCCGTTAAAGTTAAAAAATCAAGTGTAAATACGATTCCGTAGTGTGTCATCGTCTAGGTCACGTGGCGGGATGTCGCTGCTACTACCGAGGAGAGGGTCCCGAGAAGGAGAACCATTGACAGTGCGGTAAAGCCTAGGACCTAGGTTATTAAGATAGGGGATAGTTTAAATTTTAGCGACGAGGTTCCAAATATCTTAACAAACACGGCTCTTAGATGCATGGTCAAGTTCGGCCTAAGCCAGCTTAAGCGTCTTCCCCGGCACGAAATCAATAGATAGCTCCCCATAGAAAGGGACGCCTCTCTCGTATCTGTAAAGGGATCCGTGGATATCAGGAATCGGCACATTCGGTGCGTGTTCCTTAACAAGGCGCATTGCTCTCTCCTTAGAGGGCCGAACCTTAGCGCCTTGCCTGAGGACAAGCCACGGCTGGATGAGGCTCACTGTGCATCCAAAATGCCATGCAATCTAACGATGTTTAAAACTTGGGTCATCTGAGACGTGTCAAAGAGAGATTTATTGCAAGCATCTGGGTTCCTCACATTCTTCAGATTCGTCGTCGCTCATGTCTGCATTTGAGGTTGGGTTCATGGGCAAGGGGATAAAAGGGAAGAAATCTTGTTGAGGATAGGTCAAGTCTGGTTGACTTGAACATGACACTACCTTGAGCCCACCAGTAGTTGTTAGCCACCAGCGTCGTACGTCACGGCAGACAGTACTGTGGACAGGCAACAATTGAACCAGTGACATTGAAGCCCCTCGGTGAGTGGGCAGCAGTCGAGGCGTCTGTGGCGCAGGAACCAGCGTAACACAACCTTGACATCGAATGCCAAGTCACATATCAATTGACGTATCGGCTTGACTCATTCGGAAGCTCCGTCTCGGCGGCCCTGGCTGCGGCCCTCGCCGGAGTAAAGGTCGGATTGAAAAATAACCCAAAAAATTCGGCTCACATGACTGTAAAAGGCGTAAACCGAGCCAATGCCAAGTCGAGACTATAGACATGATGAATGAACTAACCAGTGATATTGTACGACACTTGGTCCGGCTTCTGTCCTATCCGCCGCTATAGTCCGGTATCTTGGAGATCCGCGCGCAAGCTGCTTCTTGGCTCTTGGCAACACCTTGCGGCACAGTTACCATGACGCTTGGGAAGTCGCTATGCTCATCATGGTTTGCCGAACACACGAAACCGATTACATGCTCTATTGCATCGCTAGCAATTGTAACAGTTTACTAATTTCGTGTGAGGGTTTACTTCCCTATTGCCATGAGCGTGTAAACACAACTACGGGTGGCATCTCACTGAATGATGAACTCACCAAAGACGGCTACATCTCAAAAGCGTCAAGCCTTTCATGTGGGTTATTAATGCCGTCCCGGCAATTAAAAGTGGCAAATTGTTTTAGCCTTTAGGAGAGATGGTGATGGACGACATCAGCTTGCCAGATGAATGTGGCGTCCGTGGGTCGTGAGCCAAGCAAGGCGGCAACCTTGGCGATGACGAGGCTTGAACATTGCAATTGCCCTATTTGGCTCGGGAGCCGTCACAAGTGACTACCAAACTTGCGAATCAATGCATCTCGATTCTAATTTAGACGAAAAAATAAGGCTGTGTACAGACCTTCAGGGAATCCTTACACCCAGGCAAGGTTCCCCGGCTTGGCGACATTGAAATTAGCGTGAACTACCAGGCGTCGACCTCGTATTCAAGTAGCTCCAAAGTCTTGTGGCTTGGTAAATTGGAAATATATAATCCGGGCCTACTCTTGTCATTAGGGAAAGTACTTCAGCTCATCATCATTCCATCTCATTTCCCCACTCATCCAACAAACATGAAGACATTAGCGTTCTTTATGGGCTACATCGCCATTGTTGCGGCAAGTCCCCTTTTGAAACTTGATATTGGGAAGCAAAAGACTCCAACAGGGCCATTCCAATTCACCTCGACGTACAGCGTCAAGGTTGACCCAAGGGCTGTTGTCGACGCCAACAACAACCCTACCGGCGGAGTAGCCGGTGCGTCTGGGCTATTTCAATATGGCATCAACAGTTATGAAAACATCATTTGCTACAATCTCACCTTGGATGGCTTCCGCGGTGAATATCAGTCGCCCGCTCTGACGGCTACTCACATTCACGAAGCACCAGTAGGAAAGCCTGGACCACCACGGTAAGACTCAGCTTCGTGCAACTGCCAGCGATTTGCTAATGATTGAATGGCCACGTAGTATTGCATTCCCAAATCCACAAGGCCCTGAAGGTGGTCGTCGAACTAGCATTGGCTGCCTGAGAGGGCCGTTCCTCACTGGCGTAAGGGTGGACGGCAAGGATACGGGCGAAGGATTTCATGTTGAGCAGATTGAGAGAAACCCGTCTGCATTTTTCACAGACGTTCATTCTAGCTTGGCTGTTCCTGGTGCCGTTAGAGGTCAATTAGACGGCAGAAACGAGTGCCAAGGCTAGCCTTGAATGATTGGAAACAAGTAGTATGAGGTACACGAAGCAGTGGTTTGGGCTTCACATGGTCCAAGTCAATGTCGTTTTAATTAGTCAACTCCGAGATGTTACCAGCTGTAGTTTGTTGAATAATAGCTCAATATCCTGCATACCGCAGTGGTTAGTGTTAGTATACGCATTTACAAACGAAGCTCATCGCTAAAGTCTAGCGTTTGTTCTTCAAGCACGTTGCACTAAGGCTTTAAGATGTTCTACGTGTGTTGCTAAAGGAAGGAAATTGTGATGTAAGCGATTGTATTTCCCCCCACTGCGGCAGGCGTTAGTTCAAGAATGCAAATGCTGAGATGAAATGTTCAGTACTATGATGAATTGCTTGATGTCTTTTCTGGTCGCGGCCATTGACAACTCACGCGGCGGCCTTGCTGCACTAATCCTTGATAGTGTCCCGTTTTGTCCCTCGCTCGTGCCACTACTTTACATTGTGATTCCTCGAGGTCAAGTCACCTTCATGCCAAAAACTCTCTCATGTGCTCATGTTCCCTTCTAACCATAAGGGTGTTTTTCTCACAGCGAATGTGGTGAAATAATTAGGCCGACGTTCACGGCTGGGTACCTCAAGTGCTGAATAGTTTACACGCCTTTGTCTCTCATTGCCATGAGTAGCTTCAGTTCGCATTTAGTCTCTGGGGTGTGAAAAGACGCAGACCGGTCTTGGCCGTCAATTGTCGCCGAGTTTACCGGCTAAAGGCGCAACATTTGGCTTTATTGTATAAGTATCAATGTTTCTAAATAGCTATACTGAGTTATACTACTGTAAAAATTAGAACTGGAATATAGCACGAATTGGTATCGTTTTAAAATATTTTAAGAATTGGGCATTTTCGCAACAGTGACAAGGGATACAGAGGATGAAGAGCATCTATCTTTCAACATTGATTAATATGCGTAGTCAACTTCTCTGCTACACATTTATAGCAACAATACCCGCAAATACCAACCATGTTGTTTATGCTTCCTCGGGCCATGGTTCAAGTTTCAGGACGTGTGAACCTCATAAAGAAATCCTGAATAATCGCACTGGCTTGTAAATGCGTTGGCTTATCACCAGCGGCTAGTTGTGAAAAGTTTGGCTCCGTCGATGGCCAGTCATGCTCTGCCCGCACATAATGTTAGCATGCTTCCCAACGTAGCCCCAAATATCAAAGAGCAAGATGGAGTTATACTTTGATCATCGGTCTTGTAGTGTTGCACTACCCCATTTTGTCCCTCGCATGTCCAGCTAAGATGGTGTACGTCACCGTCAAACAGATCCTCCCGATGATGAGGCGTGTCGCATTTGTTCCGGGCTGCCCACCAGCCGAGCCTTCAAATGCCTTACCATTAGTATTTGTTCTTGTCATGAATCTGCCAAGTTAATGCGCGTACCAATGCGGGATTGCAGGCTCAATGCCACCTTCACCTTGCCCGCCACCATACTTGACATCCACGTCAGCTCCTCCGTGGAACTCTAAAATCGGCATTGGCACGCGTGCGGGCTCGCAGAGGTGATGGTTTGCATCGTTATTGGTATAAAAGGATCCGGAGGCCGGGGCCATGGCAGCAAACTCGCCTCCAACGGTGCTGTTGCAGGCAATGGTATCCACGAAGCCGCCGCCGATGGACAAGCCTGTCGCGTAGATGCGAGCGCTGTCGATGCAAAAGTTCTGACGCAAGTCGGCAAGAAGATCCCACACGAATTGCAAGTCTTGGCCGACAGTGGCCTCGGAGTAGTTGGCTCCGGCCCAAGCACCGCCTAGTCCGTTGGGATAGACCATGACCTTGTCGCGGGTAAATCGAGCCTCGTCGAGCTTGGTATCGGCCTGAAAGAACAGCCCGATGCTGCTCGAGCCGTGGAAGCCCAGAATCGTAGGGTATTCATGGTTTTTATCATAGCTGTAAGGGAGATGCACACTGTAGCTGCGATGCACGCCACTGGACTGTATTCCGCGATAGATGGGAAGGCCGATGACTTGAGCAGTGTGTATCTTTCCACAGCCCGATGTGTCGCCTCCTGTGTATGGGTTGGACGTGGCCGAAAGGGCCGCGACAGGGTTGGTGTTGATAACGCCAAGAAGCGCGAGGAACAGCATCGTCACTTTGTTGGCCATGTGACGGTGGTCGACGGTAGAGTTCCTTGCTTCCAGATATTACCAAATATAAGGGCACCGGGCTTACTAAATTGTTACACAGCTGACATTTGACACAAGAGTCTCATGCAAAGCAGAAACATGGCCGTGCCTGGGAGGAGAAGGATGAAGGATCGGCTCGAGACATGGATCGATGATCTGCTGCAGGTAGCCACAACGGGTCTAGTGTCTGTTCTGCATGTGGTCTAAAAGCGGTCACGAATGGGGAGTCCTCGTGCCCATGGTCGCCTGCTGCCTTGATCTCCTGCTACCGCCATGTGCAGTTTTATGATTAATGTTCCTTGAGCTAAAATGAGAGCTGCTGTAGTATTCTGGACATGGCAATGTTGCTCGAGTAGTCACGGTACTCTGGGACATGAGATTGTCAAGTAGTAACATGAATCGTATTTATAGCAAACACCCGTAGCTAGGGTGTAAAAGGTCCACGGGTACTCGTGTGGGTTACTTACCCGTAAGCTTTAGGTAGGTATAGGTAAGAAAAAAAGACTTAAATAAATTTATAAGGGAAAATAAGATACTTATAATTATTTATTAAGAATATTAAGTGTTTTTAAATACTTAATTAAAACGTATATAATTTACTTTATACTTTAAACTTAAGACTTATTATAAATATAATTAAATATTAAAGAGTTAACGTTAATTATTATAATTAATTATTATAATTAATTTAAAAAAATTAATTTATATTATTATATTATATTATTATACGTTTATAAGTATTTATAAAGTACTTATCTTTATATTAAATTACTTATAGTATACTTAAATTACTTATATAATAAAATAGATAGCCTATAAATAACCTAAGAAGAACTTAAATACCTACGAGTGCCCACGGGTACCCGTTTTTACACTCTACCCGTGGCTTTTAAAGTGAAAGTATATGCAACCGGACAGACCATGAAAAACATAGCCCATAGCAACATCCAGTCCCACAGCACACATAGTATGCCCAGAGACGCGAGCATCCATAATCGATCCGTCTTCCAATAGCCCCTGCCGGTCCAGCGGAAGCCACACTTGTTTCCTTAAACGGTCCCAGACCCGTAAGGGCTGAAGGCATACAGAATTCCTAGGGGCGAAAGGGCTGGCCCACGATTCTGAAGAAGAACCTGCGAGTTCTTCGCGGTGCCAAAGTACGCGTACCGTGCAACGCAGGCATTTTTATCCAAAAACGGCATGGCTTTCTTCAAGAAATCGCCCTGCTGAGCGGGAGAGCCAAATCCTTGAAACTACACCTAGCGTCAGCAACCCGTCTGCCCGTGCCAATTATAAGTTCCGGCCGGCTTACATCAGTGATCCAAACTTGACGACCCTTGCCCAACTGACAGATCTTCTTAACCCAGTTCTCCAAGTTGAATTCCAGAGTATGGTCATTATACCAGTGAACAGGGATGAAGTCTATATGGCAGCCTTTGCACTGGTTGAGAAACTTGCTCAGCCAGCCGTAACCGCCATTAGAGACTGCTGGTGCACCAAGCTTTACTTGACCTGCAAACGGCTCCATGTATGTTTTCCAGGCCGCTACTGCCGCACCAGGGGATAGGTTTGCCTGGTCTGGACGGTCGGGCTCGTTGAAACCAAGCAAATGCTTCGTTCCTCGCTGCATCCAATAGCGAGTGTTGTTGCGCCATTGCTGCGTGTGATAGCTCTGGGTGCCCCAGAGCATGGGGACAAACTCGGCAAAGACTTGTTTCTGGCTCGTTGTGCTATCCCAGTTGTATTGCCAGTTAATGTGGGACTTGTGGCCTTGAAAAGTTCCCCCAAAGTTCTTGATGGGAATGCCGTCATTGGCAGCCAGGCCACGTTTCGGCGTACCGGCGGCGGAGGTTGTCGTCAACAGCAGTGCTGCCGTGACGAACGAGCTCAAGTGGAGCATTGTGAATATCTTGGTATGAAACCCAGTTCTGTTTCGAATAAAGACGAAAAGAGGAGGCGTTGAGCAAGTCAGTTGCTTCAGCGGTTATCGACATTGTGCACAACTTGAAATAAGGCCAGATCCCAGCTGCTACTTATGCTTGGATTTGCGTGACAAATTTCAGTTTCACTGATTGCATACTGCATTGACACTGTAAAACCCTTATCCAGTACTTCGTAAGAAAAGTCCATGGAGGCCAAAGTTTGGCTACGTTGAGTAGGTGACATGAGTTGTCATCCAGCACACCAAGACGTCGCGGCCAATGATAACAAGCGGTACTGCCTTGGCAACGAGGGCTAGAATGTTCCTGATGGAAGCTCCGCGTCAAATCCAGGAGAAATCGGCCCAAAGCTCAGACCGAAGGATTTGGGCCAAGGGTTCGATGGAGTCGACTCCTTTGTCCGAGACGCACAACGATGGATCAATCCTACGCCTACCTTAGTAATACCGTGTCCTTGATGGTCTACATGCATAAAGTTCTACACGGAAGCCACGTAACATTGCGGCACGGACCGGCCCTTGAACCTGACGATAGTTACACAAGGGTTCGAGACCTGGCTGAGCCCTTGGGCTTCCAGGCTCCAACGCTCACCGCTGACTGGGCCGTAACGGTGCCGGCGAGTTTTTTGCAGCATAGCGCAATGCCGTGGTCGGTTCACAACACGTCTCGAAATCTTTCTTTGGTGTACTGCTGGTAGATGCCTTCCTATGTCTTTGCCATTGTAGTACGGAATTCTTTGCCATCATTACACAGGAATTCAATACAGAATCGCTCGAGTATTACTAGTCATTGTAACAAACTACGACTCTATAGAAGTATGAGAGTCTCATTGTTGACATGGTTGTTTCCAAACCTAGCTCGTTTCAACTCACCCTGCAGAGAGTTGCATTTAGCTGTTGCTGGAAAGTAGAACGACGAGTATTTGTTGGATCAATCGTCCACCACCTGGCATGAATACACACCCAATCTGTGTATATGGGTTCTATTTACTCATATTGTATGACGCGGTATATTACGGTTCTCTGGCTCGGGTACGGCCAGGCGCATGTGTTATATACGTACTTCTACCGGGCCTTTCCTGATGTCCTGCTTGCATGACCATTTGAACAAATCATAAAAAAAGAAAAACTTGATAATACAAATTTTGTTCAAACGTACGGCCGCATCAGCCCTCTGGGTCCAAGAAAAGCCTCACTGTGTGCCTCTTCTACATACCCCAGCTCGGTAACTCCCTTGACATGCTGCACCATGCCGATACAGCGTGTACACTCCTGAAGTCTCGGATCGTCCTAATTCATGGCGTGCAGGCCACGCCAAGTATACTTTCAGGATCTTTTAGCAGCATATTAGCGATCTCGACGGTTCTCCGGGTAGCAGAGCCTCAGCATACTTCACCTGGTTGGAACTCGCTCGCATGATGATCCTGTAGCCTAAGAAGAAACAAATGGGCAGCCCTGGGAAAAATTATACAAGCTAGAGTCTCTTGCGAGGATCCAAGTCTTCCTCCGGCTCGTCCATCGAATCCGCAAAATCGCGCACGGTATCATCACCGGCATTGGCCTGTTGATGTGAATCATCATGAAGGAAGGCAGATTCAGTTGCGCTTGATGAGCTCAGTTTATTTTGGTCCAAACTGGCTGTCTTTGGAACACTTCTACGCGACAGCATTTGGCTGTCATTGTCTCGAAGGGTTGCTCTTTGGCTAGGGTGAGCCGAGGGGGTGGATTCCAGGGCTAGATAATTTGTTAGTGAAGGTGGTCGCGTTGGTGAATTACAAAGGTATTGCGGATCACTATGTGGTGTTTTCTGTGTTGTTTGTAATACCGATAAGGCAGACTTTTCATGTTTTACTTGGGCTGGGCTCTCGTAATCCATACCAGTTTTGCTCTTTCCTTTCCCCAGGGCCAAAGACTCTGCTGATTTGTCTTTGTGCGTGCTGCGCAAATGATTTTCGTCAGAGTTGTCAAGGTTTGAAATTGCTTCATGACTTGAGGTGGCAAAGGTATCCATGGGCCTATCAGCCAGTTTATCATCCTCCTCTGGATACCGAGGCGTTTCGGGTATATTTTGCCTCGTGGGTTCGTAGTTGCAGTCATAGTCTATATTCCCTATTAGTAGCAATCTGAGAGTATGCAAGCTGGATTTGCCGCGTTTACCTTCTTGGTCCTGTCCCACCCAGTGCGCTAGTCGCTGCTCCTTATCAAAAGCCCACTTTGACCATTCGCTCCAAGCAAGGAGTTTCTGGGCTGGTTTGTCGCCGTCCTTGTTCTCTTTGGACCGCTTGATTCCATGATTCTTCTTGACGGAATCATCATGTCGAGCCTCAATCCTAGAGTTAGACTGTAATTGTTCGTCAACTGTATTTGTGGGCTCCATTTGGACCTGAGAATCGCGGAGCTCTTGCTGTGACTGCGTGCACCAAGTAACAGCACTCAGTTTATCCAAACTAGAACTCTGTGTACCAACAGCATTATCGCTGATACTGTCCTCCTTAGGTGCATCATCAGCCACGTCGTCACTAATGGGAGGCAAGTATAGAGCAATCTCTTGCATATATTGCTTGATATGCTTCTCCATTTCAGCCTGGGCACTGGGTGTAGTTGGGTCGGGGACGCAGTTCCTGACTACGTCTGGATAACCGCCGCAAAAATGGCAAGTTTCAAAAAGAAAAGGCTTTTTTCCCCGGCCAAGCTCTGCCAACGAGTTCCACTCTAATCTTGGTATGTGTAGCTTCTCTTGAAGAAACTGTTCAAATAGTTGTCTGTTTTCGAATTCTCGGTCGGACCCGTCCGGCATCTTGAAATAATAACGTGCAGAAACGTGTGAGTCATGTATATGGTTTAGAAGTCCCTCAACTCTATTGTGCACTTCAAAGGGTTCCGAGCAGTCCTCGAAAACGCAAAAATAAGGCTCAAAGTCCCTCATGACATGCTGGCTGTGATCACGTCAGCACTAGTCTTTCAGACATCTGGTGATTCATCCAGGTTGAACAGCGCTTACCTCCAGGATGTTCCTTCTGCTGCTGTTAAAGGAAACACAAGAAAACAGTAGGGGCACGTAAAGATGTCTGATCCCTGAAGCTTTGGCCGGCACGGAAAGCCACCGTGCCTCATCGTGACGGAAGCAACGCTTTCTGCCGATGGAAAAACCGGCGTCGGCGACGGCGAAATCGTATCGAAGGAAGTATTTTCAGTTGCTGAGAGTATGACACTATGGTCCCCGGCACGGGGCGTTTCAATCTGGTTGTCGGTTTTGTTACTTGGGTATCCTTTTCACGAAACGGGGTCGATGTTGTCCCCGCGGGATCGTTCTGTGGTTGGGGTGAAGAGTAGAAAGATCCCTTATACTGAGGTTCATGATTACGACCACAAGGAAGCTTCTCTTGATGATGCTTCAAATATTCAAAGCGTATTCTTCTCCTAGCGAATGATTCGGCAATTCTTTCTTTCATCCAGAGAGGCGACTGTGTGAACTGATGCTCGACCTTTTCCCGGGCAATTCTCCTAAGTAACTCGTAAACTTGGTTCTGACCCGGCTTGTTCTTAAATCATTCAATCCTTGTCTGTCTATTATTCTTGCCATCCAACTCAATCAATCGAGCCTGCGTATGGAATATTACTCTCTACGCGTGTCTATTTCCCGTTTAGCTGGAGATGTGTGTCACGACCGTGTGAAATAGAAAGCGCATCTCGAGACTATTCAGAGCTGTCGGAAACTTGATCATCGCATTTCTGTTAGCTTTAAACCTCGCTTGTAGCGTGCTCATCAATAATCTCTGGTTCCGGCAACTCTGGTTCGGTGGACCGCATTAGCTTGACACGATTCATTTGAACTTTCTCCTTTACTCGGGCTTCACTCACTTTGCAAACACAGAATCAACACCTCGAGTAGTCCTGCTATTATTCTTCTTCTCTCGGGCAGATCCTTAAGACGATAGTCCAGAGAACGTTGGCCTGACTTAAAAATGCCTATCTTGAAACACTATGAGTTAAATCTAGCGGACTGGTCAGACAGGAAATTAGTCTCTTGATGCCCAAGGCCGTTTTGTTCGCAATTTGAAAGAAGGTCTTTGAGTGTCTTTTGGCACCGCACGGCCAGGATGACGAGTTGAGTGGCATGTCCGCAGGGGGCTTCCGCCATGGTTGAGATGCCGAGAGAGAGGCTTGGTAAATGGCTTCAGTGCTTCGAATGCGCCGCAGATTGCCAAGCGTTTGCGAGAGTGGCTGGGGATTATATTCTCACGGCAAGAGGATAGGAGTGGATTGACGTTTGGTGCACCATGGCGGAGAATTTATATTTACTTATATTATGTCCCAAACCCATGCAAGAGGAGAGTAAAAGTTGCAATTCTAGACACCGGTTTGGACTTGTCAGCGGACCAAGCAGACATATACAACAGACGGCGCGACCTCGTAGTTATATAGGAGCTGGATCGACAAAGACGACGAAAGTGTGAAGGACGAAGTCGGTCATGGCACACATCTTGCGACTTTGCTCTCGCGCACAGCGCCGCAAGCTCAGATCCACGTCGCAAAGGTTTTCCAAAAGGCAAAGCCTGATTTGAGATGTGAGCCGCAGAACGTAGCCAGTGTATTTTTCAACCCTGCCCCAAGTCCACACTGGCAACAGACTATGGAAGGGCTAACAGTGACATCTTGCAGGCAATTCGACATGCTGTAGACATCTGGGAAGTGGACATCATCGCCATGGCATTCGGATTCGAAGACGAACAAACATCACCAGACAAAGAAGAATCTCTTCCATTCAATCCGGCATGCAGCAAGCCGTGGCGTCACCATGTTCGCTGCGGCATCAAACGACGGCAAAAACTGGTGTTGCCTGGCCAGCTGGTGCTTCGGAAGTAATTTGCGTCCACTCAGGACACGGACATGGAACACCTTCAACTTTTACCCCTGGACCCTATGACTACCAACGCATATTGCTGCTTGGAGAACACGTCAAATCAGCATGGCCAAAGAAATCCCAACACTCTGATGGCTCCAAGTTAATGAGTGGCACATCGTGTGCTACTTCTGTTGCAGCGGGTGTTGCAGCGCTGCTGCTTCATTATGCTCGAGGATTTTTAGACGAGACTCAGTGGAGGCGGCTCAAACGAGTTGATTTGATGAGAGTCTATTCTGGAGACTTGGGGACGATAAATGGAAGCACGGCTATCACTGGATACGCCCGTGGGTGCTCTTCCATAGAAAGAATGATGAAGGCTGGATTCAGGGGGAAATTAAGGCAGCTTTACGATAAATAGATACTATTCATCCGGTTAGAAGAGAGCACGTCGCAATCGATGCAGTGACAGTGTTCCAATGTACTTTTGCCATATTTAAACTCTAATCAAACACCGTCCTTGGAGATTTAAAGCGAGTGCTCTTTATTACAAGACTTGTTGTCCGCCTCACTGTGCCATGCATGTGCCGCGCTGACGGCCACATTTGGTTATGGATGCTGTAGCCGTAAATGCATCCGCTGCATGACACGTGGATCGATTTGTGTTGTTACATTGCTGCCCGAATCTCGGGCTTGGGCTTACAAACGCCCTACGGTTTCGTTTGCCTCATCTTAAGAAATTCACTATACTGGACGACTTTAATTACGCAAGGATGTTTCACAAGAACGACTATGACGCAACCTAATCGTCACAAGTATAACCGCGCTTCTACAATCCGGAATCATGCCTCAATCAGCCAGTCGATATTACTTCCGCGCTCCCACGTTTGATACCGACCCAGAGAGCACCACTTCGGGGAGACCGGCTAGCATCTTTACACGTTTCGGCAAGTTGACCAACCCCCTTAACCAGCATGATGTCGTTGCCATCCCACCGAGCTCAACCAGCGCAAGCCGTGTGCCAAAGTTCCAAGAGGTGGTCAAGAAAGGCATCTCTGGCTCGGCAGGAATCTCTGGAGCGCTTTCTCACACACTCGTGTCGAGCAAAGTTCTGTATACGTTTGCGAAAGACAAGACTGCCACCTATAACTGCGCCGCCATGGAGACATATGAGTTCGAAGCCAATGAGCAATATGTAACAGATAGCATCACCGCCTCGCTACGTGTCCAGAACTTCATTGCCGACAGTTTCACCGGGAGTAAGAAAGTGTACATGATCACAGGGCCCAAGATTGCTGAAGGCTTCAGCATGTCCACTGCCGACGCCGGTTCCTGCGGTCCGGTTTGCAAAATCGGCTCTGATGCACTGGCGATGAGAGGCCCCGGCTCAATTGTTCCCCAACTGTCGTTGCAACAGAGAGTAGCCAGGGAGGTTTCCCATGGTCCATCCCATCCAAGGTTATTTTTGCGTATCGCGCGATCGAGATTGCGCCCAAGAGAGACGGGAAACTTGGATACAAGGATATTCGCGGCGGCCAGTACAGCTACGGCGAGGAGGAGGGTGAAGAGGAGGAGGAAGGGTGGGATATTGAGCCGGTCAAGGAGAAACAGATGCTAGAAATGTACCCTGGAGCGCTGCCTGTCTTGGTAGATGCACAATAGGGGCGTTGCACCTTCAGCCTCTTGAGGCAACTAATGCCACAGACTAAAGAGTGCAGTCATTACGTTTTCATTTCATTCCGCTGTATTATTGCTTCATGTCGTAGAAGAAGTACTTGTAACTGGAATAAAGAATGACCTTGTTGGCCCACACAGCCAGACCACACAATGGACTGTACACGGTTCTCCGACGGTTGAGCCACAAAAGCGTTAGGCCAACAACGCACACCGACTTATTGTATTATGGGGTCTCTTGGTCCTTCGTGGCCCTGGGAAGTCCAATGACCTTTGATACCTCAAAACAGATTCTTACAGATTAAATTGAAGTGTTGCATTCCAAGCCTAGTTACCCTAGCCTTATCACAATAATGGTCTTGTAAAGTTGTATGTCATACTACCACACTATAACCCAAGTTTCCGTAATAATAAATATTATAAGCCAGCATCGAAATGATTCTTAAGTGGTAACTGGATACTTCTAACATATGTTAAACCGTAATCAAGTAAATATTGGGGAAAAGTCCACTAAACGGCATTTGAGTAGTTGTACGGCGTGGGAAAATGTGTTGAGTAGAATTAAATGGCTGTAAAATGAGGTCTATTGTCACGAGACCTACATATACAGCTCTTATACGTCAATTTTAGTATATTATGAAGACTTGTTATATCTCTCAGTTCTACGTTGCCACAATGTAAAAAATAGTTCACGAATGATTTTTGCAACTGATTTATTGAAATACTTTAGATTTCAAACAATCCCATGAATCCTGCAACCCACAGCCAAGTTGAGATGAAAAAAAACCCTCATGGGGAAAAAACCTCTTCCCGTTGTGAGTTGCCTAACTCGACATCGTACCACGACCCTCCTTCCTCTGCCCCATCGAGTGTGTTAACCATCATTTTTGGTCGAGTCTTTTTTGGTAAAGATGTTTTCTGCTTCCTTCCCTACTCTGCGGTCGAAACCTTTTTCACGCATAAATGAAATTACTTCCAAAATTTGGCTCAAAGCTCCCGTCTTTCCAAGCATTTTCGTGAGGTTCTCGGGAAGGAAAGTCCACTCCAACTTGGTCTGGGTTGAATTGGGGGCCTCGTCGTACTCAAGGTCCATCTCTTTCAGAAATTCTTCGACGTCTTTCTTAATGTCGGTATTTTGGCCCTCCGGAACATTCACAACGATATCGAAGGGCCTAAGAACTTTGTCCCGATGTATCATGTGCTTTACCGAAAGTATTAGCGCTGAGATAGAAATCGCTGCGCAGATTCTTAAATAATGCTATTCTAGCTGCTGCCAGACACCGCATAATCTCCACCATAGCGGTGCGTGCCTCCTCGGCTCTAGGGAAAATAGCACCAGGGTTTTTTGCTTTTGTATTGCACTTACCTGTGTGTAAGCCTCATTAGACAAGTTTTCCGCTTGTTCAGAAAGCTTCATTTTCTCTTAGCTGATAGCAGGAGTCAGTGTTTGATAAAGTGATATTTGAAGTCAAAATGTAGAAAAGATTGTGATGATATGCTTGTCTGATTAGCTATTTGGCGAGGAGAATCTCGCTATTTAAATAGTCCAATACCTAGTATTCCACTTATTTCAGCATGTCTTTGCTACAAAACCCGTCTAAAGGGAAAAGAAACACCTGCAACGTGCAAAGACTTGAACCAAAGTTTCGCTGTTTGAAAGCTCTTTACAGGCCAAGTAAAAGACTGTCGCAGGGTCAAGAAAGGTTTTTTTTAGACGCGGAGGCATAACAAAGTGAGATACCCAAATAAAAAGCTTCAAACTTGGCAGGGCTACTGCAAGGGTGTTGCCTCGTGTTTGGGTCGCACAAGATGAGTGCATGGCCAGAAGCTCGGGGATTTTGTAGGGCAGGGGTCCTTTATGGACAACCTGGCACACTGGCACACAAGAATGCGGCCCGAAGTATGATGCGAAACATGTAATGGAGTAAAACAGACAAAGAATTCAAAACACAGCTACAGAATATGTTGACACGTAATAAATGCAGCTTCTAGAACAACGCAGAGAATTGCCGTCAATGTGAAGTGAAGGCAAAGAATCCAAAAGATCACATGGCCAGTGAAGAGGTATTGCTTGTAAAGGAGCCATGAAAAATGTTTCAACAAGAATAAAACATCTTTGTCCATCTTGCAGGAGACTTCTCGCGCAGCTTTTTATTGAAACACCACGGGCTCCATGGCTTAGCACATATTGATGGCTTGACCACTCCCAGCGCCAGTTATTTGGCTCATTGTTACGGCGTAGTGGACCGTCTTTTAGCGACTTGATCCGGCTAGCATTTAAATAAAGAGCCTTTCAATATCACAGAGACTCGCCAACTAGGTTGGGAGACTACTGAACCAGGCACACGGCTAAACGGCAAGGTGCGACATTTTAACAATGAAAATGTCAAGAGAGTTCAAAGAAGAAGTGTCACACGGTTGCACTACCGCTACGGTCACGGGGTCTAGGGCAGAAGGCTGCCACCACTTCTTGTATGAATAGATCTCTTTGGTCATCCAGGCCTTGAGGAAAACCAAGGACCTTCAGCACCAAAGACTGTTAGTAGATGAATTGAGCTATTGCTCACTGAGCTCTTGTCACAAGCAGCAACATACTCATGACCTCTCCGGAAGCTTTGTTCAGGCGGCAGTCATCCGCCCGATGGCACAGGCGTCGGGACCCCGCGAGAATAACCATCAGGCCGAGGACGGAGACGCCGCATCCTTTATCCCATGATGTAGACAGATGAGTAAAGCAGAGTAGTTATTGAGAAGGCATAATTTTGCCTTGTAAAAGTCATAAATAACACCATCCCTAGGCCGCTTTTCAATTCCTCTCAGATTTCTTCGTTGAGAAATGGTCAATACGAAAGAAGCTTGAGCTACCGAGGTCAAACATCGCGACACATGGTTATGGTGTTGTCCCTGTCTCGAATCCAAACAGAATTAATGGGCTCAAATTTAGCTGACAACCATGGCAAGGAGTCACGTTGGCACCTCTTTCCCCATCCCTTGGTCGGCGAAAAACTCATAGGCCACAAGTGTCTTGTCTCACGTCGGAGAATGCAAGACCTGCATCGTGTGAGAGGTCGCAACACCGTTTGTCCCACACAAGGGTGTCGTACGATAGTCCAAAGATGCGGAAGAAAAAAGGGCAAGCCTGACGCAAACAGAGGGCGTAAAATATTGTCACGGCATAGCGAGTAGGTGTGTAGAGTGCGACGACCACGTCTGGACGATCAATCTTGACAGAAGACAGTGTACTTGCAACTAACCTGGCAGTCACGGAGACGAGTCGCTTGTCTGGATCGTAGCTCATCGTCTTCTTCCTCTAGATAATGGCGCCATTGCTGCACTATGTCGCTGGCCCATCTTTTGCAATCGAGCGGTGACCATGGCGGGAGATATATTGACGTCACACGACAACAATGCTGGACAGCATGGCTGCTTGCAACCCGACAATGATGCCAATCCCAATCCCATCCTGGCCCAATCGTGAAAACCACAGTCTTGAAGGCGCCTGAACACGCCACCTCAACATCATGGAACACCCCGAGGCCGCCCGAAGTCGTGCAACAGCGGCGTCACGTTCGCATGGGTCAACGGGTCCATCGTCTGGTGGCCTGCTTTACGCTGTCACACAGTTCTCACCGCCAATGTGCTACACAGAGACATTAATAGATCTTGAGTCTGATTCGTTGATGCTTTGTCAAGCGAGGAGTACTTGAATTGCTGCATAATCTCTTAAATTTCCGGCATCTTTCACCTTGAGCTTTGCCCTCTAAGCCACTCCGTTTTCGCGATAGTAACGAGATGCAATTCACACGTTAGAATTACGAATTGGTCTTAAGACCCAGCGACTCCGAATACGAACCCTCAGAAGTCGGTCATGAAACCAAAGCGGCAAGCTTGTCTACACGGGCTGTCCCACGGCGACTGCGGCATGTTGAATCTTTCCCTTTGCTCACCCAAATACTCCTGGCGATATGTGCTCTGCTTTTCATTGGTAACTTTCCCAACCAAGAGCCTTCTAGGAATGAGATGCAAAGCTTAGAAGACTTGAGTGGTGGAGTTTTGGTCCACACGAAACGGCTGTCCAAACTATCGTGCATCCGAGTCGCCGCCGTTTCGACCGGACCATGGTATTATTGGTCAGAGGCGCAACCTCGGATGAAGTGGCAGGGGACACAGAAGCGGAAGCCGGTCTTCGGGACAACTGCCGAAGGATGACTGAATACGTGGTGCGAAAAAATAACTGATAATAATTTGGCGGCCGGGATGAAATGTATAACATAATGCAACCCTTTCTTCGGACGGAGCCATGAGATATTCTTTACCAACCTTAATGAAGGTAATGCGTCCGGGATTATCGACAGTCTTCACAGCTTTAGCAAAATCCAACACCATGACATCCTGGAGCCGTCTCATTCGTTTCGTGGATGACAAAGGCACCGAAACCTTCGGAGAGCCATGTATAGAGACTGACCAACAGCTAGCCGACCACCTGGCTAAAAATGACCTTTGGCCATCGAGCTCAAAGGCTCCTGTCCAGTAGGTCCTTTGACGCGTGGTGAGAAGGTCCATGTGCGCGCTCTACGCGACGTTCTTGGACCTAGTGATGTTCCTATTGTACGATGCATCGGTCTCAACTATCTGAAGCACAGTACGTCCAGTTTCCTCACCCTTTTTAGAGATTCGCATTGATGCGTTTGATGGCTAGCTCAAGAAGGCGGGCGCAACCCCCCTCCCTATCCATCTATTTTCTTAAGGCCTTCCGCCACAAGTCGCCGGCTTTAATGAAGATATTCCAATTCCAAAGATTGCACAGGACGGTACGATCGACTATGAAGGCGAATTGGTACGTTGTTCCAATTTTACCTATTAATGTTATTCTCACTTCGGGCAGGCTATTGTGATTGGCAAAACAGGAAACATTCCCAAAGGTGCTGCCCTAGACTACGCAGCCGGCTATTGTGTTTCGGATGACGTGTCTGCCCGTGGCTGGCAGCGAGATCCCGCCAAGGCCGCGTTGTGCCCCAATGGTGCTTCAGCAAGGGATTTGACAAGTTCGCGCCGTTGAGTCCGTTGCTAGTTGCGCCAAGCGTGGTTGGTAACGCTTCGAATCTTCTATTTGCGAACCGTCGTCAATGGCGCCGAGCGGCAAAACACGAGCACAGGCGACTTGCTGTTTGGCGTGGAGGAGCTCGTCAGTTTCTGCAGCCAGGGCACAACTCTGGAAGCCGGAACTGTTATTCTCACTGGAACACCGTCTGGCGTGGCCATGGGAATGAATCAGCCAAAGTACTTGAATGATGGTGACGTTGTCGAGGTTAGTATAACGGGGTTGGGCGAAGTTAGCAACAAGATGGCTTTTGAGAAGGGGAACTGAAAGACGGGCATGACATGTGAGGGGCCTAAAACTGCCGATCTTGTGTCTATTTAGATAAAATAGGCATTAGGTGCTCACAAAAGATTGATCCAACCTTCTTGCTTCGCTAGAATGCAACCTCAATTCTCTTAGATACCGTTGGGTTCCCATCTGCTTTACGTTCGTTTAGCACTCGATGTGGTATTTCGCCGTGTACACCTGCTGTGTCTCATATCCTCAGAATATCACGCGAGTTAATAACGGAAAAGCGGCATCTGTACCTTACGGTAGGGCTAATGCCGTCATCGGTGACGACTTGGTAGATAATGTTATACGTGCCCTATTCATGCTGTGCATTGTTTCTGGTGCATTTATTCAGGCTATATAAGCGACTGAGTCTCCGGCGAGTGTTATAAATTTCGCTTCATCAGACAAAATCGACGTGCGTGTCAGTGATTCACCGATGAATGAACAGGCGTTGATCTGAGTTGAGATATATTTAGCAGTGCAGGCGTGGACCCTAGTTCAAACACAGCAATATAGAGATCTTTTCCTAATCTTCACCCACTTTTCAAATCGAAATCTCCTCCTTCAGAATAATTGCGTTGATATTCGACCCCTCATTGTCCCAGAGCCGCGCGACACCCGTGAAGGTCTGGATGAATGCCGATTGGTCGTCCTTCTGCCAAGTTCCGCATCAGGGCATGATGTTTTTCAAGTCGGCATTACTGTAGTTTAGCTACACGTATGTGGCGTCTGGGGCGACGAGCGAGGCCACGACATTGCCTTTTGTCATGTTGCTCAGAAACCTTTGCACGATTTAGACCTGGGTGGACATGGTTATGGAAGCTTCTTTTATTCTGTTAGATAATGTCTCATCCAAGGTATTCATGGTCTTATCTTACTTTGAGTGTGTATTTATTTCCTACAGTACCGTTGTGAAATAGATTTTGATACTCAAGTACGGGTTGCGTACACAATCGAGGGAGACGGGAGAGTTTTATATGCATGGTAGTTCACATGCTTGAGTAAAACCAGCTTAGTTGCACAGGACCGAGGATTACCAAGGCGTGAGGTTGGGATGTCAGCCAGCCCGGAGGGAAACATTGACGCGGGGCAAGAGACTTGGCTATTTTGAAAACTCCCGTGCTATAATACCGTGATTGTGCTAGGGGGGAACTTGACAGCCACTCTTACATGAATAATACTGGAGAGGATGGCTAATCACAAGGCTCGACTTTGTCATAGACGAGCCCTCTTTCACAAATTAGATTGCATGAGTTTATGCGCCCGACTTCTTTCAAAGACTAGTCTTCTTCAGTAATAGTTCACTAATCTAGCGCTGGAGGTAATTATTCGCCATTATGCTGCTGAGCCCATCTGGGAGCCAACGGGTTCGTAGTACGATCAATTAAATGCCACATCACGACCAAGTGTAACGATGATGGGGTAGTTGCTACGACACCAATAAGGGATGGTTTTGAACGAAGGTTTCAAATGGCAAGTGGAGATGCGTTGTAAGCAATGTAAATGGCTTCATCAACATCGACGTAAAAGGGTCAATGAGTGGGCTACAAAGCTCAACACCTTGGTGTTATATTACAGATAAGAACACATAAGACAAGTATTATAACTAAGAGGTGGTAATTATATGGTAAGTAAGAGCTAGATAGTTATGTATGAACTCATATCCACCCCGTGCAATATGGCTTGGTCAGTAAAATTTACAAACATTCAGTCTCATACACAGTTACCTTTGCCGGCTTATATCTTTCCGCACCTCGACCAAGCACGAAAGTCAGCTCTGCAGAGCTCAATATCATATAAACATCAAACGCAACATCATTGTATTTTCAAAACTCTGCATTACAAAGACAAGTCAACAGTGCTTATTCTTTTATTAGAAACCAATTTCTCTGTCTCAAAGGAACTTACATACCCGCCACTAGCATCACAGATCACAAACGTGTCGCCAGCCTCGAAGCCGATGCCAAGCATATTGGATAGAGCAAATAGCTCCGCTCCCTCAGGCTTAGCAATCGTGGAAAGCTCGTCCTTCTTACTCGGATCTCCTGGAAATGGTTCTACTGCGCATTCGCGCGTTGTTTCTCGTGCTCCGTAGCTCCACATTGCAGGTAGTGATAATCTATTCTCGAGGCACATAGATCTCTCCCACTCGCTGTACAGCCGATCAATTGCAGATTTCACCCCCAAGATATCTGATGAGCAGTTTCTAGCATTGATCAGAGTCCAGTGGACGTAGAGCCGTCTTACCTGGGTACTTTTTCAGAACCGAGGGCAGGAGAAGGCTCAATTTCTGGACAGAGGCCGAGTTTGAAGCATTCATGGATTTTCTCCTCCGGGTAGCTCATTTTCTCAGCTTCGAAGCCCCAGTAGCAGGAACTAATAGTGTCCCCATTTTCGTATCTGAGGATTCTGCAATAGAATTACTCATGATGTTCCAAGTCAATGCTGAGGACGTGGATGGAGCAACGCACCTTGGCACTTTATCGCCAGAAAGTCCCTCTCCCCATTCCGTGAAAAGACTCTCTTTCTGAGGCTGTCCGTCGAGTCACGATTTGCTTGGACTTTGCTTGCTTCCTTGACCGGGGCCGTACCTCCCCGGCGTTGACAAGTGTAGAGGCTACACTAGAAAAGGTGGTGCCTATGGCCTGTCAGCACTCCATTTAAACTTCCACTAAGAGTGCTATGCCATGGCAAGCCTACCAAAATCTAGTTCTATCAGAAATTTCATCGGTTTCTCTTTGACTTCACTGGCATCGTTGACACCTGAGCTCCTATCCATCGTAGGGAACTCGCAGGGCATATCAGGGTTTAGAAGTCATATACTTATCAATGGGCGTAAACGTGAGCACAAACAGAGGCAAATCTCTACTGGGGACCCTTCGACAACATATGAATAAAAATCTCCAGAAAGTGCGGCCCCGGTGGTCCTGCGGCTGAAGATGTTGTCGAAGCTGACCACCCATCGGCATGCCCTGCCAAACCGGTGAGAAACGTGGTGTTGGTCAGTCGGCATTAGTCGTTGGCACCCTTATTCTGGGCTAGCCCCTAGACATCGTGCCAGGCTGGATTTGACACATCATATGAAGCAGATGCTGATGGTAGTGACACTGCATGGCAATGTCTTACTGATTACTTAAGAGTTTTTCGACTCGATCCGTCCATGCATCAGATTACCCCTCCGGTGCTGGGCAGGGATACTCTTGGCGGCGTGGTATGGCTGTCCACCTAATCTTTGTTCTCTTGTCAACGGCCTGTGGTTGTCATGAGAGACAAATTTGCCTCACTATTTTATGTGTGGCCAAGACTTTGCACTGCCTAAGAGTCTGCTGTCGGCGAAGCGTGGAATCCTATGAGGAATGGCCAGCGGGGGCTGTGAGCCAATTCATCAGCTCGAGATAACAGCGAATTGGAACTTGATGGCTTCAAGTCGGAGATGTTTAGCGACTCCCAAGTATGCGAAAGCGGCGGAGAGGCTTCTGACAGCCCAGCGGAATCAAGACAGATTAAATTCCGACATAACTAGAATACCAAAAACTGTCATCGCCTTGTTCCGTAGATAAAGCACCGCATGAGCCATCTTTGCCCGCATGCAGTGCTGCTCCCTGGACAGGCAATATTGCCCCGTCGCCCGTCAGGGGACGTCAAGACAGCCAAAACAAGGGCCTAGAAACGGGACGAACGAACCCCTCTCGGTTCGAAGACTTTATCAGGAAGCCCATCAAGAGAGCCATGTCGAAAAAGTCCGTGACCCACGAGCTCAGAGCTTGGTTTCTAGAGCTTCAGAATCAAAATCATAATGATATAGGAGAACCTCGCTTCCGTCATGCCCTCCCGCGTAGCGCAAAGGCTACAGTCAAAGGAACAGCCCTTCACCGCTTTTAAGCGACGATTCATATCACAGACGCTCAAAGGCAGCACGAAAGAGTCACAACTCTTCGCGTAAGCATTATCGGCGAGGCCAAGAGCGAGGTGGCACCTCACCAGAAGACCAGGAGGGAACTCCACGGGCTACAGTTGGACGTCTTGGTTCGCTGCAGAGAAGACGCTCGGAATCATGGTCTAGTGCAATTGAACTATAGTCATCGACTTCTAGCTCGGCATACGGACCAGACGCTTAGTCCGCCCGCCCGGACGGTGTGCAAAGATAGAGGTAGACTTTTTAGGACGAAGCGTTTTAGATAATTGTCGAATTTCGGACTACTATGTGCTTCTACGGGACCAGACGCCGTAGTTGAAAGAGCAGAATTACGAGAGTGGCGGTAAGTTGATATGAGATGGGGTGATGAATGGCGCGATACAAAAAATGTATACAGTACCAAACGAGGAACTTGAAGGCAATGGATGTCAACGAACATATTTAGTGCCAAGGTGCTCAGCTCAAGCACCTTTTTATATTGGTAACAGAACCAAGGCAAGGTAGCAAGGCAGGTCGTGGGACTATTCAAGCGACTGTGAATGCTGCTCCTCCTTGCTTAGATCACCCAACCCCATGAAGAAAAATCTGTCGTCACACAAATCTCAAGAAATCTCAGCCGTTCTAGTGAGGATCATAGATTCTGCCAATCCTGTCAGACCCCTCATGACCCATGGATCCTGGAGGCGATACAGGAGGGTTTGGGGAAGCTGGAGGACGTGTTGGATATGATCGATATGGTGGATAGTCGTCCACAATGATTCTTACTCTCCTGGGAGCACCGCCGCCTGATGTCGAGGTAGCTCTACTCGGGGGCCGTCGTCGCCGAGGCAAGCTGCACCACCATAGTAGCGCCAGAATCAGGGCAACGGCGAGAACGACGCCAAAAACAATGAGCGCGGTCACAGCCGTGTCGCCTCCACCGGTAGTGGGCATGGGAACTTCGTTTGTGGCCGTCGTTTGCTCAGGTGCTCCAGGTGTCTGCGGTACCGAGCTTAGGAGGGCGGTTGTCTGGGCGCCTAGGAGGATCGTAGTGTATCTTGTGCGCCCATCGCGTGTAACGGCGGGGGTGGTATTGTAGGAGATGTCTTCTCGAGGCTCCTCCATTGCCATGATACTTGTGCTGGCGAATCAGCCGCGCTTCTGTCGCTCTAGCCGACTATGAGCCTTGAATGGGATACCAGTTCGAGGATTGAGGTCAAAATGTCCGCTCATCAGCTACAAGACGAGCCGCATCAAGCGCGGCATTTATTAGAAAAAATCCTTCTTGACAGATCTTTGTCCCCATTTCCTATCGTCTGCATGAAGTTGCTGACACAAGGGCAGCTGTTGGCTTGATTCCAATATGGGGGCTGTTTGTGTAACCCTACCATCTGCATGCCGGACGCGGTGAGATAGGAGTTTTCTTTGATCAATTACGTAGCGGCAAGCTTTACCTGTCCATTGATATTTCAGCTGGCAATATTACGTAACGTAGTGCTCTTCTGGTTGACCGAAGTATTTACTAGCGAACCACTATCTTGTATATTTTCATAATGGTAATGAAGAATACACGTCTTGCACATATGCTTTCGGCCCATTTTCGAGGCAGCTGTGTGGGATTCCCAACTGGACATACGTTTTCTTTTTCCCATCGATGTCAGATGGTTTTCCTGCGGATTGTCAAGCCGCAGGTTCGGTGCTGTACGGGTCGATGTAAACTTATCTGATCCCGGTTCTGAGACGGACTAGACGGAGGAGTGTCTCTATCGCGCATATGGCGATGAGCTCGCCCAATATTTTCTATTGTTGGAAGGCTACGGCATGACTCATTGAAGCTATCGTGCCAGAAATGCGAGAAATTCAGTGCCTAAATGGTGTGCATGAAATAAGAGGAAGTTGGCTGGTTTATAACTCTCTTGTGCTTTGGACAATCGTCCTACTACTAAGATCATCAAACGCCCAAGGGACCAAGGGGGGATTAAGCAGTACTGATCGAGAAATATGTTAAACCGGCTAATAACAAGGGCAGGATAACGGGTCTTGGAATATAAGGATTTCAATTCAATCTTTCAATCTTTCAAAATCGGCTTTAAGATATCAAAGGTCCTTGGGTTTTAAGAGGCCTTAAGGGACCAGAGGTCTTTATATCTATAAGGAGTCGGTGTGTGCTAGAGGCCTGAGGCAGCCCTCGCTTATAGTCTGACCTAGGGCCTCGTGACACTTTCTTTGTTGTTGTGTAACCGTTATTGGCCCAACACCTTTATTGTGGCCTGACCGTGTGACACGAGTAAAGCAAGTAGAATGGTAGCCTCTTAGTTTTCATTGCATGAATGGCTAAATCATCAATAGCATTCGTACGAATCGCCACTGAAAAGGCTTGGCAATTGGCGAATTTTTCATCACGCCATGCCATATCGCTTTTGAAGATGGGCTCTACCTTTGCATTATATCTGTTTCACGCACAGCATGGCATATACCAACGAGGTACTACAAACCCTCTACGTCTAGCTACATTCTTAATACAATTTACAGTCGAACTAGCGAATCCATTCTTGCTATAAACGATATTGTCGGGTAAGATGTTATGGGATCAGATATTAAGATAGACTCATCTATATAAACTTATGAGGGTAGACTTATAAAGTAGACTTATTAAGATATCCATATTTAATTCCTGGTCTAGAAAATTAAAAGCAGGAGGAGAAACAACAACAAGGTCCATCACACACAAAAAATCATTGCACGATAAGTACCTATGTTCTTCAATTCAAGTTACCAAGGACTCGCAATTATAGCAATGGCCGGTGCAGAGAACTCAGTTCCCCCCTGCTCATGAAATTTTATGAAAATGGGGATAAGTCCCTCTTCACAAAGTACTCGAACATCATGTGCCTCTTCAACTCCGTACATGTACATAGGGCAGAAGTTGCATTGCGGTCGATCGAGGTCAAAATTAGTGGCGAAGAGACAGGGCGTCAATGCGACATGGTTGGTGACTCCAATAGCCGCTGGTCTCTTACGCCTGCCATAAATGCGATATGATGACTTTGGCGTCAAAATAATGGCGAATATACATATTTATACATATATAAGTACCAAGGTCTCGCAGGTAGTGCAGGTTCTACTTGACCCTGCAGACAACACGTTACTATCAAGGAACACCAGTTTTTGCAAGCACTAAACAAATTTAGTTTTGTCTTATTAGCAACGTCCACTCGTGACTCTATGCATTATATCAATGTGGAATTTCCCGCTCGTCCTTCATGTTGATGAACATCTGCCCCATGTGTCATGCATTTTTCGCAACAATATCTTGCGTTGATACCATCAGCAAAATGTACCGGGCTGCTTCCGTGGAAAAACTACTTGGGCAGGCACAAGATGCACTAATAGACGATTAACTGCGAGCATCAGCTATTGCAGCAAGCAAGATTCTCAAGCGAATTTGGCGCTTGCAGCAGAAGGAGAAAATTGATCCGGCCGCAAACCTTTTCTTACTGCATTTCAACGGGATAGTTGCTAGGTGGCGAAAACGAGTCCCGTACGCATGATGAAAGCTCACAACATACGGGCTGCCTCTGCAATTATGCTTCTCTTGGTGAGATTCTAGAATATGAGGTGGAGGAGATCCACCTATTTTCATGCGCCAACATGGATGTAAATGCTCTCAGGTCTCTCTGGGCATTCACTTGCAGCCTTTTAAATTTGAGAGTCTGGCAACTCCTATGTTAAGGTGAAATTGCGAGTGAAGAGCTTGATGCGCCTTCCACAGTAGCTTTCATTGGCCTTGAACTTTGCGAAGGCATGCGAAGAGATAGCCGTTCGTTCAAGTGCCTATGCGAAGAGGAGCCATCGGGCGATTCGGGCAAAAGCAAATACGAGGCCAAAGCCATTGCGCCCGATTAGGTGACGAGTGGCTGGTTTCAGCCTTACGGGCCAGCGATGCGATTGCATTATGTGTCGTGACGCGTCACCGTTCAAAGCGCTGTCGGACCATCTAGGATCCCCTTTCCACATTTGTTTCCCATTGGCATTTTCCTCGCTTCTGTCCAGTCGTGTAGGGTAGGTAACATGAATATGATATTGCCTCGAGTATTTGATTGCATGTATTCCCCCGTACGGTCGCACATTAGATTAACTCCGCAAAATCCCGCCAAATTCATTTTTACACTTTAGGGTTATTACTCTTTTTATTAAAATAAATCTTATAAAAATCATAAAAAATTAAGTTTTAATATTTTTAAATATATTTATAAGTCTAATAATTCATTTTATTTTTTATTATTTTTTAAGTTTTTTAAGTTTTTTTTAAAAAGAACCCTAAAATAACCCTAACCCTAATATATAATTTTTAATAGTAAAAATATTTTAAAAAATTAAAATAAAATAATTATAAAATTTTATAATAAGAATTATATATTATATGATTTTAAGAAAAGTATTTAAAATTATCTTATATTTTTTTAAGTAAATTTTAAGTAGTAAAAATTGATTTGGCAGGATTTTGCGGAGCTTAGCTAATGTGCGACCGTACCCCCGTGCTACCTAGAAGTCTATACTGAGAAGACAGATAGTGCTACAGTCACACAAAAACTCGCATCGTGAGACACGCATCAAATGCAAGAGGTAGCTTACGTAGTACCAGATCACATGTCAAAGGAAGCCCTTGCGACAGGTGTGACCAAAGCTGCATAATGCTGAAATTTGAAGTCGCCAACTTTGAGCCTTTTGGAGCAAGTATATGGAAGCGCCTTCTTTCGGGCCGACCTCGTGCATCACTACACATGATGAGGTATGAACTGGCTCCAGCTCTCTGATTAATTATACAAGTTGATGGCCCCCCAGACCCATTACAGGAGAGGCTTTTGTGCAAATGTGAAGGCAAAGCGACCCGGCCACTCTATGAAGAAGCAAAGCTAGAGGTTCCGTCTCAGCACGTGCTACGTTTCGCGCATCGCCACCAGACGCCTTCAATGTTCACCACAGCTCCGCCCAATGCCATTCAACAGACCAAGGATGCCTGGGGGACAATAGATGCGATGCTTGCCTTTGATGTACCGGGGAAGAAGCACTACATATGCCCGAGGTACCTGGGCAGGCAACCACCGTCATGTGATGGATGGTGGCAGAGCAAAGAGACGTGGTACGACAGTCACACAACCGCTCGCATGCATGAAACAATCATCCATTTCAAAGGGCTAGGTCACGCGGTGGCAAGAAGGAGAAAGATGCTGGAGACAATGCCTGTCTTTAACGTCGAGAGGGAGTGCACGTGACCCGCTCCGAACAATTGCCTGCAGCAGAGCACATAGCGATGGAACGATGTGATATAAGTGCCCGCAGCGCATGAAACAAGCCCGAATGGCAAAGAGCGAGCTGAAGAGTGTTGATGACCAAGGATGAAGAGGGCGGAGAGGTATTTGCCGAACAGGCCATACTTACTCAGGCGAACGACCAGAACGTTATCGGGTAAAGAAGCTCTCGTGAACTGGCGATTGCATGCTTTTTCCTGCGCCGCCCTTTCTTTCTTTTTTCTCTTCATCTGCAAGGGAGTACATAGAACGGGTCAGAAACGCCACTCGCCGCCCAGGACCAGGTTTACGGCATTGCGCGCAGCCAGTGACAACACCATTCACTCGCTCACTAGCTCTGTATGGATCTATATGTGCTCTTCCCTTGTCCGTCTAGATGGACAGTCCCGCATCATCAGCGTTATGCTGCCCATTTGCAATTTGGTCAAACACTTGACTTGTCGTCCAACGGATTGGCGGTGGCGCACAGTCCCCGGCCGACCGAGCCGGGGTCTTGGGGAACCGGCCGCAAGGCACGGCGAGCAATTGGTTGAATCGGTTACGCTCTTATCCAAAAGGGCATCTAGTTTGCCCCCAGGGCTCCGCGAAAGAGGATTCCAAGGTTTCAGGCCAAAGATCTTGTCGGGATGGTGGACTGGGCTGTGGAACGGGTTCAACGCCGAGGGCTAAAAAAAAGGGGCACCGTTTGTCTTGCGTTTTGTGCATGATATAAAGCACAATGTCCGACCCGGGATGTTTGTCCTGACGTCCCGAACACGGCGAAATCGTCAGGTTTGCTGCTTCTTTGTACGGTGCCGGAGTTCTGTCTCCATCGTCATTCCCTCTCTTTCAAACGCTTTGCGCAGGCCGCTGCCTTTGCTTACGCTCCCTTTCGACAGGACGACTTTTATAGTCGTACACATTCCCTTGCCTGACTGCAGCGCGGCGTCAAACCGTTCTCCAATCCCTTTTTTTTTTTTTGCATTTTTCCTGCTCTCTGGAGAGCTCTTGTCTATTTGTTCGTTTCTGAAATATCAACAATCCTTTACCGAGATCAAGATGAAGACGACTACTTTGGCGACCCTGGCCGGTCTCCTCGCTACGGTGGCGGCGTATCCTGTCTCGGATCGTCTCTGGGCTCGGGCTTGCACCCCGGGCGCCCTGATGTGCAATGGCACCACCCAGTTTGCCCTCTGCGTCGCGGCAGACAGCACGCCCGACTGGATGAAGGTTTCGGAAGGAACTCAGTGTATCTGCTCTGGCTCCGAGTGTTCCATCAAGGCCATGGATGGAGCTTCTGGAAGTGCCGGTGCCTCTGGTGCCTCACCGACGGCGCCGACAGCTTCAGCTTCCGTCCCCGAGAACTCCTCAGCACCGGCACCCGCGACATCTGAAGCCGTCGTAACCAGTGCCCCCCCTGCTCCCGATTCTCCCATCCCCAGCTCGCCCGTGGCAGCCCCGGCACCGACTTCGATGCCATCGTCGGCTACCGCCCCGGTGCCATCAGGTCCAGCTCCCGTACCGTCGTCAGGTCCAGCTCCTATTCCATCGTCGGCTCTAGCTCCTGTTCCATCGTCGGCTCCGGCTCCCGCGCCATCCTCGGGCCCAGCCCCGTCCTCGGGCTCAGCACCTGCCCCCAGCGGCTCTGTCCCTTACAAGCTTTTCCTCGGCGACGGCAGTCCTGCCCAGGGCTGGCCCGAAGAGTCGCAGTGGCTGTCTTTTGACGCCTTGTGGTCCGTGAACCTCCCCGCGATCAAGTCATCTTGTGGCCAGTTCAACCAGCCCTTAAACTCGGAACAGGAGGTGGCCGACCTGAAGTCGGCCATCCAGTCAGTCGCCCAGTCCGGCGAAGTTGACCCTCGCTTCGTCCTCGCCACTGTCATGCAGGAGTCGAATGGCTGTGTCCGCGTCGGGTCTACTGCGAACGGTCTCGCGAACCCAGGCCTGATGCAGTCGCACGAAGGTCCACATTCGTGCGCTGGAAAGACCCCGTGCCCCAAGGACGAAATCGAAGGCATGATCAAAGACGGCACCCTTGGCACACCTACTGGTGACGGACTCAAGCAGTTGTTGGCCAAGTCAGGCACCGGCGCAAGCCGGGTCTACAAGGCATCCCGCATGTATAACTCGGGGAGCATCGCGGCTTCCGGGCTCCTGGAGAATGGAAACAGCGCCACGCCCTGCTATGCGACCGACATTGCTAACCGGCTCGTCGGCTGGTACCAATCAGTGAGCCCTTGTCCTCTCAAAAGAGCATCATAGCCCCAGTTGGGCAGTCCAAACCGCGGTGGTGTAAGTTATCCCTCTCCACAAGGCCCTGGAAGCGCCCCCGCACAATACTTGTGCATGTGGCACGGCTTTTGGTGGTGACGGACCAGACGTATCCATTAGTTCCAATCCTCGGAGATAGCTGCGAGGTGAAGAGCCCCGTGGCAGGTTGGTTGGCGAGTATGTGTACAGCTTCTACTTCAAATTATGTATACACTGGGTGGCTCACATTTACATCCCAAAAAGGGTTTAGACCATGGCGTTTGAGAACAATGGGAGAGTCTTTATCTTTCTATTTTTGCTTTTATGGAATCGGGTCGGTTCGGTTCATGCATGCATGTAGTTGGCCACCTCTGGCAGGTTGCGTTTCAACTATTTGACCCTTGTATATATACTTTTTAGCAGGCCAAGTCGTGACGAGAACAAGATTTTTTTTTATACCGATCAATTTGGGATATTCTACCTTTGCTGCCGTGATTTGATCGTCTGCCCCCGACTAATCCGATAGGGGACGCGAGAGTAATAATAGGATGGGGAATTTCCTGGCATTGAAAGACTCTACGATAAGAGTTCGGACGAAGTTGGCTGAGAGCTGCGTTGAAGGGGGCTGAAAACGCCTTGCGATATCAGTGCGTAACGGTGAGTTTTGAGTCGCGCGGACGGGAGTGGCTGGCATGGCTTGGTCTTGGCCTCCGAACCAGCCTCCAAGAATGGAACGACTGTGCCAGAGTACGCGAGAACAGTGCTTTATTCCAAGTCATTTACCACCCTGGTGGCCGTCTATTGATGTACTTTGACTGGTGGTTGCGCGAGGTTGCAGCTTTAACTAACTTGAACTACAGCGTTTGGGGGCCTCAGTCCCAGACGCCCTTCATGTCATTTCTAGCGCTGTCTGATATCCGAGTTGTCGGGCAATATACTGTACAGTAAGGCAGAAATAAATTGGGGAATTCCGCAATGCAAACTCACCGTCATATGTTCTTCGCTGCGGGTTTCGGTCATAGCGAGTTAAGTGCATAGGCGGGTCTTGGTGGTCCTCGAAGCACCCGAGCGGCAAAAGGAAACCCCTGCGTTTCTCCCTTGCCTAGGCCCTAAACTGCCCTTGCGAAGGACGGGAATGTTTCGCCCCTCGCGGCGGACCAAGAACAACGCGGCACTACGAGATACTGCGCCTGCATTGATAGAATGGTTCCCTCTGACGAACTTGGCAGCGAAACTCCTCCCAACTGCTGGATAAGACCACGTCAGCGTCCTTGTTGTCGTTCCAGACGGGTTCAACTCTGAAGCACTTGTCAGGATTCAGTGGGGAAAGTCCAATCAAATGGCTTTGAACAATCTCTTGATTCGGGACTCATCTTCGTAATCCCAGCTAGAAAGGGACGATAGCGGTCGGAACCCTTCGGGGCGGACTTTGAATCGACCTAACTTCTGGCAGGGGGTGATGGTTTTGGGCAGACCTGAGTCCATGGTGACGGTACCGACAAAAAAAAAAATGGTGCACTTCGGAATACGCAAGGGCTGAAGTTGAAGACTCTAGTTGTTGATCAATGCCACGCCTGTCGGTGACGAGATGCTCGGTAAGCCCAAAGACATGTATGATGTGGCCAGTTTACATCGATGAGAGACTGCCGTTGTGCCATCAAGTTGCATATAAGTCGGAGACTTGTATTGATGCTCTTGGTGCATGCCCGCGTCCTGGTCTAACAGCTAGAAGCTGCTTGTTACTTTCTCGAGTTTTGGTCAACAGAAAAGACCCGGGCGGTCCAATGAGGCATTCCGACTAGTCGTGTCTTAACCTCGAGCTCAACGCAGGCTTGTTCCTATGTAGTTGTATTCAATAGCGTATTTGGCAATATATCTACCCTGAAAGACATAAAAGAAGTCAGTCTGATCACTACAAGGCATTCTGTTCTTTTCTGCCCGCTACTCCAACCAGTCATTTGGGTCACTAACGTAGACTGCCGATGGCTGCTGCTGTTCGGCCAAGCAGAGTCAGTCGACAGTCACTTACGGCACAATGGCTAAGGTTAAATGGCAAAGCTCCAGTCCCATTAAAGCCAATTTTTTTTGGGAAATCTACTTTCTAATTATCTAGTAGCGCCTTCGCGATTAGTACACTAAAAATCTATGTTTTCTAAAGTATGCAGTTAAGCTAGCTCTGATTGTGTAACTTGGAAATTGAAGGGAAAAAAAAAGTCAGCGATAGTGTGCCACAATATTTCTACACAAAAACTGCGCTGCTGCTCACGAACACGCAAAAACCGGGCTACTCTGCCTTTTTTGAAGTCTTTGTCCTCAGCTTCATCAAGGCGTACACCAAGGCATACGAGCTAAACACCATGAGGACTACAATAGCCGCATCTCGCCACCCGTAATAGTATTCCTTCAAGTTGAGCGTCCTCAGGTAATCCTGTGCCTCGGTATACGAACATACTTTGCAAGAAGCCGTTGCTTCCGGATTGAGAAGGTTAGCAACGCTACCTGCTCCCTGTGCGAGGTAATCTTTGAGGTACTCTCCGCAAGTCGTCCCGTTGGCTGGGTCAAAGGTGGCGAGCTCCCTCGGCGAGCAAGTAACCTTGCTCCCCCAGAGATCAAACACCAGCAAGCTGCCCATGAGATAGTTGAAAGGATTGAGGTAGTACATCCAGTACCTCCAAAAGGGCTGGATCTGCGAATATGGCACCAAGACGCCGCAGAACGAGACGAGAGTTCCGAGAATGAGCGGATTCACCAGCGTGGCGGAGACCTCGTTCGGAGCGTAGGCGGCAATGAATTGTCCCATGCCCGTGTACAAGAATTCGTACATGAGCATGACGAAGAAGGTCGCGCCGGCGCGCTCAGAGCTCGCCGGGAAGCCGACGGTGTAGTACCAGCATACAAAGTACAGCACGCCGCAGATGACGAGGTACGGCACTTCGGAAACAATCAGGCCGGTGACAAAGGCCACCCACGAATACATTTTGGATTTCTTCTCGCGAGCCTCAAAGATGCCACGGCGGTGGATAAAGAGCGGCTGCAGCTGGGCCAAGACGCCCGGGGCCACGAAGATGAAGTTGAAGATGGTGAAGAGCTTCAGTTGCAGGTCGCCCACAGAGTCGCCCGTCATCCAAAAGGAGAAGCCGTTAAAGAGAGCGGAGAAGATGTGCAATGCGAACTTGTTATTCACGTAGTCGGTGTTGCGGTATAGCGATACGTTCATTCGGTGCGTCACCAACTTGATCTGCTCCCACATGGGCGTGGCAAACTCGTGGCCGTCGTCGACGGTTCCGGGGGGAGACGCGGCAGCACGCTCAACAATCTCGTCCAACTCGGCCGTCATCTTTTCGTATTCTGGCGAGGCAAGCCATATGTCGCTCCAGTTCTTGCCCTGAGAGAGCACGCCAGAGACGACGTCAATCATGTGTTCGGCCGGGTTGGCCCCGGGAGGGCAGGGGGCGCCATGTCGGCCGAAATACTCCTTGATAACAGAGGCTTGCTCGCCAATGTCGCCAAAATAGACGGTTTTGCCGCCCTTGGCAAGAAGCAAGAGCGTGTCGAACTGGGCAAAGAGCTGTGCAGAAGGCTGATGGATCGTGACCAGCACCGCCTGACCGACCGCGGCTAGCTTACGCAGGAAACGAACCGTGTGATACGCAGATTGTCCGTCGAGGCCGGATGTAGGCTCGTCCAAGAAGAGCAGGATACTAGGCTTGGCGACAAGCTCGACACCAATAGTCACGCGCTTTCGCTGCTCGACGCTCAAGCCCGCGCCGACCTCACCGATGAGTGTGTCTGCCAAGTCATGAAGCTCGAGGAGGTCGATGATGGTGTCCACGTAGGCAAGTTTCTCTCTTCGCGGAGTCTCGCGGCTCTGTCGAAGCAGAGCAGAAAACTGCAGCGCCTCACGGACAGTCGCGTGGGATTCGTGCACATCGAGCTGTTCGCAGTAGCCCGCAGACCGCTGAAAGGATACCGGAAGTGGTCTTCCGTCGACCAAGATGGATCCATGGATCGTCCCCTCCGTCTTCCTCTGGGCCAAGACATCCAGCAGCGTCGTCTTTCCCGCCCCAGAGGAGCCCATCAGAGCGGTGAGGTTTCCGGGTTTGACCCAGCCCTGCACATTGTCCAAAAGGAGTCGATCGCCAGATGGCGTTTTGACGGTATATGACAGGTTCTTCCAAGTAAAGACGGAAGTATTCCGCACAAGATTGGCCGGCGCCTCCTCTCCTGCCTCTGTTCTTTCGTCGCTCATGAAGTTGCCCGAGGATGCGCTAGAGACAACGGCGTCTGAGACTCCTCTCTGGCCCTCCTCATCTTTTTCTCTCTTTTTCTGGCCGGCCTTGTACGCCTTGGCAGTGTCTCTGGGGATGAAGAGACTCGGGCCAGCTTCTGAGGATGAGCGCCACCGGCTCGTGGCCACGATGGTGATGAAGACGTAGAGCGCCCACCACGCCCAGACGATGCCAAAGTTTCGCCACATGTGGGCATGGCTATATGACAGTGATGCGAGGTAAGCGTCGCCATCCACAAAAGTCTGGCCGGGGACAGCTCCGCCGACGCCAGCGCACGCTTGATGCTCGCTACTGGTGAAGCTGGGGCCGCTCGGGATGAGGTTGTTGGCGACGCAATCAATCCTTTTCCCGTGAAATTCGTTTGACAGGAGAGCGTCGAATGCATATGCCAGAGGATCGATCCAGAAGAGCCATACGAACCAGGGGTGCATTTGTGGCTTCTGAATCATGTACCCCGTGTACATGAAGCACGCGCTGATGAGGAGCCCGGAAACCTTTGAGGCCGCATCAAACGTGCTGAACGCGGCGCCGATGGACCTGAACAAGGCTGTCATGCACTTGAAAAACAAGAACCGTTAGTGAGTTTGAGCGTCGCGGATATTTTTGTTTTGCTGAAGGAACACTTACAAAGGTAGTTGCAACCACAATAATCCAGAAAGTGAAAAAGATGCCAGCGTCCATGGTCAGACCAACCATAAAGTACAGGATCAAGGAGAAGACGGAGACCTGGAAGAGAATGACGGGCACATCGGCGGCAATCTGCGCAATACAAAAGGCCGCAGGGTGAAAGAATGCAAAGGCCTTGTGCTTGAGAAGAACCGGCCGCCCGACAAACGACTCGGTAACCTCCGACATGGACAATAGACTGTTGAATAGCAAGGCAAAGAAACACGCGCCCGACTTGATGAACAAGCCCGCCGAGGTTGACGGCGCGTTGTAAAACAAGGATCCGGCGATGAGAGCCTGTACAATGGTAGAGACCTGCTTGATTATGAACGTGGCCTTGTCTCCCCAGAGGATCTGGTACTGCCGGATAATGCAGGCCCTGACCTGCTGAACAAAGCCAACCGTCATGGGACTGTTCTTGGGCAGCCCCTTTTCCTTGTTCATGTGGATTGCCTGGTGAAACAGCTCCGTCTTCTCCTTTGCGGTGGCGGAAGCGGGAAAGTCGTACTCGGCTTGCATCCGGCGGTAGATTTGCGTCCCTTCATACCGAGCGCGGATGTTGGCCGCCGTCCGGGGAAACTTGTGGCGCATGTCGTCGCGGATCTTGCGCTCGGTTGGGACGGTGACTCCGGTCAAGAAGTCGGCAACATTGGCGCCGTCGTCGCAGATGAAGCCCAGGTCCTCCATAAAAGGCCGTGCCTCGCTCATTGGTCCGTAGTAGATCTCCTTGCCTTCGTCCAGGACCAACACCTTGTCAAAGAGGTTGTAAATGCCGTTGCCGGCCTGGTACAGGGTGACAATGGATGCGAGGCCGAGGACGTCTGTCATGGCACGAATCGCCTTGGTATACTCTAGAGCACTGGAGAGCACACGAGCGTTAGCTGGCCGAGACGCCCAAACGGTAGGGACTCTACTTACGTGCTGGCATCCAGGCCTCTGGTCGAATTGTCCCAGCAAAACACGCTCCCCCTGGAGGCAAGGCACTCGATGATGGAAACGCGCTTTCTCTCACCACCGGAAACGCCACGCACATATGCATCGCCAACCTTTGTGTCGAATGTGTGCTCGATGCCCATGGACTTTAATAGGAAATCCTTGGTCTCGGTACGGTATTCCTCCTTGCTGCTTACCCCGTTGGGCAGCTGGAATGGTGTTTTGAGCCGGGTTGCAAAGTCCATGCATTGGCCCACGGAGAGTGTAGGGAAGAAGACTTCCTCTTCTGTGTTCATGATAATCTGGCCTCTATACTTTTTTGCATCACTGGCCTTCATGGATCCGTAGAAGACGTCTCCGGACATATGCTCGTAGCCCCTTCGTTTGTTGGTCAGGAGATTGAGCAATGTGGTGCATCCGGATCCGGGGCGGCCGAGGACGAGCAACATCTCACCCGGCTTTACACAGCCATGCGAAGCGTCCAATATTGTTTTGAGAGGCGTCTCGCGTCGAGAGTCGCGGATGATTCTGGGAATGTTGAATTGTGACACGACATTTTCGTGCAGAGCCGACTCGGCGCTTCTTGCCTTGACCGTCAGATCCGTCCAGGTGACGCCGAGTTCACGGCGTGGGAAGCCGGAGGCTTGATCTCTCTCGTGGAATTTGACAACATCGGGCTTCAGGGCCCATTCTTGCGTAGTGGGCAAGGCCTTATCATCTCCCTCAGAAAAGCCATCGTTGGCGAGAGTCTTGGCATCGTCTGCGGACATGGTGGTGATGATGTTGGCGGTTGTCAGACTAGAACCGACATGTGAGACAACACACCGGCGCCCGACAAAGAAGAAATTCCAACCCAAAGTCACAAGACACTCTAGGAATATTAATATTGGCTCCGGGCTATATTTGTATCTCGATGGGCACGGAATCGAGGCATCACCTATAAGCTCCGGCTCGGTATTTCAGATTCGTCCGAGATTAGGAATCAACTCTTTTTTTTTCTCACCATATCCACACTGGCCAGGCGAACCAAGGTTGTACACGCACTAATTGCATCGAGTACGACGGTCTGAATCTTATCTGGCATGGAAACGTCGCCCAATCGGGCTTCCATTTGTCTTACCTCCAGATGCCGCAGGGATTTCGGCGGCCGCCAAGTGGTTGTTCTCCATATTTTTCGCTTTCGGACAATTCTTCTTGTCCATCCAATGTTGCCGCTTAGTCACGTCAATTGAGTGTGCATCGAGCATGTTGGGGACAGAGCGGTGTTGGGGGCGCTATTTGGCCACGTCACATCCTTTTGACTGCGTGAAGGTGTCGCCTTTGTATCTACTTTTGAATACCCGTATCGAGTATCTCTACCTGTATTTAACCCTGAAATACCATCAAGTAATATACCGTGGATAATTAATAGTACTTTTATTAGCATAATCAATAAGTGTATATATATATATACTTAATTACCTTTAAATTCTTATTGGGTATTATCCCCGTAAGAGACTTCGCTGGCACCTTAACATAGTCAAAGGGATGAGTGAGGCGTTCGTCAGTGCTGTTCCACACGCTGGAATAGAATATTTGGGTTGGACAGCCGGGGAGCAGAATCACGTCATCATCAATCACCCTTGCGCTTCGATTCATGACAGGTGAACATTGACACATGCTTGGTACGACGAAACGGTAGCTGCTGGGATGGCGCCCTGTCAAGTTGAGACGCATCCGCTGTCTTGAAAAGCGTGGTGGTCTTCCCATGGGTTTATCTTTAAGCGGCTCATCCACTTTGTTTCGAACGGGTAGTTTCACGTGTGATGAAGAGGGACAGCGAGCCTTGACAACCAGGAGAGTTCAGAGTTCTCCACTTTTGGTAGTGTAACTGCGGCAAGCAAGCCTTCCATGTTTGATAATACTGGCCCACTTAGTTGTCAACGGGTACGGAGTTGAAGGATTTGGGCATGGTTCAGATATTCCCCGCTTCATGCCGAGTACATTCGGCCAATAGCCATAATGCCGGGCGAGCATGAGCCGCTTAGTCAGCGGAACTTCGTATTCCGATCCAATCAGACATGGTTCGCGCTCGACTCTAACTCGGCAAACCGGCCCACTCGGCCTTGAGAGGAACAGCATTTCTCGCATCGCGTCAACGCTTTAACGTTCCGACGGCCTCGTCGTCAGCCTGTGTACCCGTGTCAGCGATTCAAACCAGCCTGTATCTTATCTGCTGCGGCGTTCGGATGCCCGCCAACCCCGACTACCCAGGCTGTTGATACGGTGAGTGTCTGATGCGAAATGTCAGCGGCGTTGCGTCGACGCGGCCCATGAAGCGACAACGTCCTTTATTGTGCCGCCGGTGCAGATTGCAGGTTCTGATCCTGTGAGCCTGGGAGACAGAAAGCCTCCTTCCGGTTACTGTACATAGGCTCCAGAGGGGCCAGCCATGTCCTCCGGCATGGCGAACAAACGACGGCCGGCTTGTGATTCGTGCCATAAACGCAAGGTGCGAGACCCCATGTTTCGTGGCAGCACCAGTGTCTTGCCTTTGAATCGGTTGCTTTCCGAGCTAGTTCAAGCTAACGCGGCGGTATTGGTGTCTGCAGATACAGTGTGATGTATCCGAGGCGGGATCCCAATGCGACTGGTGTTTACACCACAGCCTTCCCTGTACATTTAACCGGATCCGCGGTCGCAAAAGAAAACTGTAAGAGTAGTGTCTCCTGTCTCTTTGCGACATACCGCTTTAGTCCATGTCCGCAACTGCTCATTCCGTTCCAGGAAAGGGGGTGTCCTGGAAGGACAGAAAAGCCTTCCAAGGGACAACGACTCGTCTAACCGCCAAGTTCTTTGTGATGGTTTCCAGTCTTCAGAACATCAGTCATCATCCTCTCCATCGGAATCTCACTTGTTGAACATTGCAGGGCCGGTGTCCACGCTCAAGGCGTACCCGGCTTGCCCGTTCTGTCGAGGCGATTCTACAGCTACTAATACTCAAAGACGCCTTGGCATTGCTCCCCTTGGGAACATCTACTTTGGAGGTCAAAACTTTGGAGCCGTTTGCCCTCGCAGCGGTATCCCTCATCTGACCCCCCATTGTGAGCAATGGATACGAGAAAGATCCGGCCAAGAACCCAGGTTTCGCCACTTATATTCTGGCGGTGCACCTCGATCCCATTTCTCAGAGTCTGATCTTGTCCCGACGTTTGTGTCAGTCCAGGCTCAGGTAAAGCAACCTGGCCTTCCAGAGAAATGGATTCTTCATAGTCTCGTGTCTGCATTTACAAACTCAGATTTCAGCCTGGTATTTCCTCTCATTAACCCGGTTCTCTTTGAAGAGACTGCACGGCTGGCATACAGTCCAGACGAGATGGAACCTCTGCTTGAGCGCATCACTGCAAAAGCCTGCGTCCTCGCCTTTGTCTCCTTGGCTAGCTCTCATTGTCCAAATGCGAATGGCGCATCACATGTTGACATTGATTCATGTGCCAGAGATGCGCAAATCTTGCTCTCCGACATTATAGAGGACTCGAGCATCACTACACTGCAAACAATCCTGATGCTGGTATGTAAACGCACGCGTGTTTAAATCAGTTTGGCCGCCTACGGCTGGATATGAGACTTTTTACCCCCACAAACCAAAAAATTAAATAAAAAAAACTGACTGTCATAGCTGCTACACGAGACACTTTGTGGCCGCCTACAAGCGTCTTCCATGTATCACGCACTTGCCTGCAGAACAGTCTTTACCCTTGGTGGACACACAGTCATGGTATCGACGCCCACAGATCGGAATCTCACAGTTCAGGAGCATGAGGACCGTCATCTTCGCAGGCTCTTTTGGCTTTGTTACGTGCTTGACAAGGAAATTTCTTTACGAAACGGACAACCGCCAGCAATTCCTGATCAGTTTTGCGATCTAACTCTCCCCGAAGGATACGCTCAGAGCCGCTTCCTCCCCACAGAGCAGGGTCAGATCCAGAACCCATGGCTTCCCGGCGATTTGAGGCTCAGCATTCTGAAGTCGAAGGCTGTGCAGTTGCTCTACTCCCATGCATCCCTGCGAAAATCTGATGCCGAGTTACTCAAGACAATCAGGGAGCTGGATGAAGAGCTGGAGACGTGGCGCACCTCGATTCCCGAAGCATTTTCTCCCAATCTCTCCCTTAAATATGACACTAGACTCGAGGGGGTAACAAGCATGTCCACCAACATGCTCCTCATCGAGCTGCATCTGGACTATCACTTCTTACTGAACACGATTCATTGTGCGAGCAGTCGTTGCATCACCAGAGGGAGTAGCGATCCGCAACAGATCTCAGTCGGTGTGCAGTCTAGCTTCGATCTGTCCGTCGAGGCGAGCAGGTCGACCATAGTATACTTGAGTATGTCGGCAAGCAGGCTTGCAGGAGAAGCATTCTGGTACGTTGAGACCATGCCGTGTTTTGCCACTGCTGTAGCAGATCCGAGACTGCAACAGGCACTTCCATGGCGGAAATTATTGGGGTGTTGCGTTTCTAACACTTTGAGCAGGTTCTTCGTCTTCTACCCATTATCCGCGCTCATGAATCTGTTTTTCAACATTCTGCAAAACCCGGGCCACTCGCTCGCTGTCCATGACATGGAGCTTCTTGGCAAGACTTCGCAGATTATTCGCAGCATGCCCATCCGTAGGGTCACCTCTCACGAGACCGAGTACCTCACCAAGATGGATAATCTGGTAGCCGAGCTGTGCCGGCTCAGCAAGTGTGCCATCGAGAAACACCAAGCAATGCTTTCAACCTATCAAGCAAACGATGGTATGTAGTACATCGGACAGGAGGCTGGTTCTGCACCTGGCTTGAACTTTGGTAAGGTAAATGGGGTTTGTCAATTTGTCAAGCGTGATTTTTTTCCCCCAATCAAAATGGAGTACTTAAGACCAGGAACACCGTATCAAGGACTGGATTCCAAGACTACTTGTACAACATCTCACAATTAGAGCGCGAATTAATACCATGTTGATTTGATATTTGCTCATGTTTTTGGTGGTCTTCTTTGTCTATTCCAACCGACGGTTTTCTTATGTAGACTACAACCGACGTTTATCTACCAAAGCCCTGTGCACTCCCCTGTTAAAGCTTTAAGCGGATATGGAAGATACACCAAATAGCTCAGAGGAGCCATGAAATGTTCTGCTCTAGAGGTCAAGCGCGATACAGGCGGTAGGGTCCCGGGAAAGGAAGCGATGACGAAAAGGCTATACAGAATTTGGTGTTATATATAGATTTGGGACGAAGAAGAAATCCCATCGTTCACCCCCAAAGTCCCTATAGAGCTCCTTCCGTAGTCCTCGGGTCATCGAGCTTTGGAGCAGCCGGTCTACCATTTGTTCGAAGAACCAGGATGGGGACCAGAACCATAACTAGAGCTAGGACTACCCAAGATTTCCATTAATGAAATCCATGTAGCTACCGACTCTTGTGTATATCGAAGGACTCTGGTCACAGAGCCTTTGCTCTTTTCCTGGGCGTTTTATACTGTACGAAAAAAGATCAATAAGCAGTTTCGTCTCCTGGTCAACAAGGGGACCGCCACTATCCATTCTGCAAACATTCTTCCCATCTCCGCCGGCGCATACTAATGTATCTCTAGCACGCGCGGTTTCATCAATCTTGTAGCAGTCCTCGCGTTCGCGGACAGGAATGACAACCTTGGCAAGCTTCTCAACCGAATCGCCCAGTCTATTAAGCCTAACATCTTGAACACCCCTTGCCTGTTTATTAGCATCTTGCTCTTAGAAGTACTAGGCTGAATAGCACACAGAGCTCTTACGAATATAGTAAATACAAGTGTATTGTGTATTGTATTTTGTATTGTATTGTAGTTCCGTGTATTGTATTTAAATACATTATATTACATAACTAAAATACCTATAAATGTATTATAAGTAAAAAAAACCCCTGTTTTTTTAAACTTAAGATTATAAGGCTAATTATAAGGGTTATAAGGGAAAATTTTATATCATTTAAAAGAGCTAAATTAGCTCTTTTAAATGCCCTATTTTTTATTACTATAAGTTATTATCTTTAAAAGTTATAAGTAATTGAAAATTCGCCTCGCATTACTTACTTTTTATTTTAAGACATAACTTTAAAGCTTAATATCTCGCTTAATATCCACATTTTAAGGTTAATTTTTAAAGATTTAGAGTCACGTGATTTTTAGCTTTATTTTAATATATAATATGCTTATATAAGCATTTATTTCTATTATTAGATATTTTATAGCCTTATAATACATTTATAGGTATTCTTATCTTGTAATGTATTGTAATATATTACAATACAATACATTACAATACAGTATAGTAAAAAATACAAAAAATACAATACATTTAGAGGTCTGAATTATTAGCACATACCAGCCTGTAACCACTGCGGTAGAGTTGACCATAGGGTCAAAGCCGTCTGCTGGTAGCTTTGTGTTACGAACAACACTGCATAAGACACGGGACGAGACCGCACCGGCTAGGACAAGCATGACCTGTAGGTATAAGAAGAAGGTAAGGGCACGTAACTAGCTACGTGACCTAAGAGGCGATTAAAGAGGTTAATGTTTAAATATATTAATTAGGGAGGATTAAATTAACCGAACTTTAAGCTAATTAATTAAGGTTTAAAGGGATTAATAGTTAAGCTAATTAATTTAGAACTATAATAAAGAGATAAACGAATACTTAAGAAGAAAGTATTTCTATAATTAAATAATTTAGTTCTTTATTAATTAATTTAAGTAATAGTTTTACTATTAAGAGTTATACTCTTAACGGCCTTATTATAATACTACTTAAAAGCTACTTTATAGTATTTAACTTAACTTACTTTTTAAGAAATAAACCTATTATATCTTAAAACCTAAGCTATTATTACATTTTAATTAATTCTATTTAGTAAGTTACCTTAAAAATTTAAGTAATAATAACTTCTAAGATATTTACTTTAAGCGGAAAGACTATTAACCCTAAAGAGATAATAAAGTACCTTTATAATAAGATTATTAAGCTTAAGAAGTAGAATTAATAGCTTCTTAACTAATAAAATAATCTCTATAAAAAACTTAAGGTATAAGAAGAGAAACTTATAGTAGTTTAAAATCTTACACTTATATTCTTTATTAATAATAATAATATGTTAAAATTCCCTAAGCTTAAATTATATAATAGTTATAAGGGTAATGTAAGAAACTTTCTTATATAAGCTTAAGCTTACCTATAAGTTAATAAAAAAATCTATATAATACTTAAGTTATAGATTCTTTATATTAGTAACCTCTTAACTAGAAAAGTAATAGAATAATAGGAGCTAACCCTTCGCGTATATTTTAAGTATAGCGCTAAAGCTAAAGTAAAAGTTATTTATATCTTCTTTAATTATAAAACCTTTAAGAAATAACTTCTTACTACATTTAAAAATTCTAATAAGTATAAGAAAGCTATATAATAACTTACTTGACTTAAGTAGACCGGATTTATAGCTTATTACGCTAGGAAATTTAAACGTATTATAGTAAAACTTAACTAGAATACTAAACCTAAAATAGAAGTTTTTTATTAAGAACTTAAAGAAGAAGTGAAAGATAATATTTATTAAGAAGATTATTTTAAGTTATTTAATAACTTCGTTAAAATAGTTATTAAGGTAAATAATCGTTTATATAAGTAACGTTACGAAAAAAGTTATAGGAAATTTAAATTATATGCTAGGTTTAATAAACCTAATAGTAATAAGCTACGCTAAATATTAATAGTATACGAGTACCACGCTAGACTTATAGAACTTAACGCTATAAATAAGAAAAAGGGGAAGACTTATTATAATTATAGTAAGACTAGACACTTTATAAATAAATGTAAAGCTTTAAAGAAGCTATAAAAGCTAATTTTTAAAGGTAGAAAGCTTTATACCGTAAATTAAGAAGACTTACCCACGCGAAATCTTAGTGTAATAAGTAATAAAGGAAGCCTTATATTAGTAAATAATATTAGTTTAAATAAAGATTAGGAATTTAAAACCTAACTAATACCTAATAACTTTTAGAAATACTAGATACCCTTACTAAAAAGTAAACCTTTACTAGAATAGATTTAAGAAAAAGAGAATTATTTAATTAAAAAAGATAAACCTAAAATTAAATATAAACTCCTTAATTAAACCTTTTATTATAATAATAATTGCTACACGTACCTTAATAGTAAGTAAGGTAGCGGATAGTTTTTACGAGAATAAAAGGGAAGGAGAATAACTCTTATAATACAACTAAAATTACAATAAACCGATTTAAAGATATTAAACGGGAAGTTATATTATGCTAAGAATAACGTATATATTACCTAAGCTATAACCTTATAATATAAGAAGAAAGGGAATTATATAACTATAAGTAACTCGCTTAGCTTAAGTTTAATTAATATAAATAGTAGATTAAGTAATTACTAAGAAAGCTTTAATAATGCGTTAGAGGATAATCGCTAATAATAGCGCTTAGAATAACGCGCTAGAGAATAATATAAGAATAGAATTAATAAATTAGGAAATAATAGCTATTATTACAATTAAGACTGATTTCTTAATAAAGATCTAATAGGTCTTTATATACTATAAATATTAGTAGTATAATACACCTTATAATTAATATAACTATAATAGAACGAAAGATCTAAGTAATAATTAATAGCGGAGTATAAGGAAATTTTATCTTATTAAATCTCGTTAATAAATTATAATTACCTTAAATACCTAAAGATAAGCCTTATTAACTTATAACTATAGAAGGAACTATAGTAAAGTATAGCTAAGGGGTAATTAATATAAAAGTTACGTAGCTTCTTATTAATATATAAGGTATAAAACACTAAGTTACATTAAATATTATAGTAATCTTAAAACACGATATTATATTAGGGATACCCTAATTATAAGCGAGTAATCTACGAGTTAATTAGAGAACCGGCTAACTTTAATAGGATTTACTAGGATACGGTTATAAAGCTAAGAGCGGCCTATAAAGGGCATCTTATTTGAACTATAATAGGCCTCTTAAAATATATGTAATTACTAGAGAGCTAAAAGCTAAGATAATAAAGATTCCCGAGAAATACTTAAAGTATAGTAAGCTATTTAGTAGAGAGCTAGAAATAGGACTATTAGAGCATTTACGCTAAGACTACGAGATTAAACTTTAGCTTAATATTAAATTAACGTTTAATAAGATTTATTCTTAGAACCTTAAGTAAAATAAGGCGCTTAAGGAGTATTTAAAGGACATGTTATAAAAGAGATATATAAGACTATTAAAGTCCTTAATAGAATACCTAATTTTATAGGTATTAAAGAAGAATAGGAAACTATAACTATACATTAATTACTAATACTTAAATAAGATTATAATTAAGAATTAATACCTGTTACCGCTTATAACGGAAATTAAAGATAAAGTTAGAAAAGCTAAATGGTTTACTATACTTAACTTAAAAGAAGCCTATAACCTTATACGAATAAAAGAAGGCTATAAGTAAATAATAGTATTTTAAACTAGTAGAGGACACTATAAATATCTAGTAATGCCTTTTAGGCTTATTAACGCACTAATAACATTTTAAAGAATAATTAATATAATCTTACGAAAACAACTAGGAGTGTTTATAGTTATATACCTTAATAATATTCTTATTTATTTAAATACCCTTAAGAAATATAAATAATATGTATATAAGGTATTATAAACTCTATAGGATAATAAACTCTTAATTAAAGCCTTAAAATACTAGTTTTATTAGAACACTATATACTTTCTAGGGTACGTGCTTATACACGAAGAAATATAAATAAGCTTAGATAAGATTAAAACTATTAAGGAATAGCCTATATTAAAGAATTTAAAGGAAGTTAAAGAATTTATAGTATTCGTAAACTTCTACTATAAATTCTTAAGCGAATATAAAGATATCTTATAATCTCTTATAAACCTAATAAAGAAAGAAGTTAGCTTTTAATAGAATAAACTAAAAGCTATAGTATTCTAGAAAATAAAAGATTTAGTTATATTAGAACCTATGTTAAAAGCACTTAATTAGGATAAACCTTATAAGCTTAAAATAAACGCCTTAAACTTTATACTAGGTGAATAGCTTAAATAACGAGATAATTAAGGAAGATTACACTTAGTTACATTCTTCTTAAAGAAACTCTATAAACCTAAACTTAATTATAGGATCTATAATAAAGAACTTATAGCTATTATTAAGTGCTTTAAAGAATAGAGATATTATCTTATAAGAGTAAAGCATTAAATTAAGGTTTATATTAACTATAAGAATCTTATATTGTTTTTAACTATAAAGAATTTAAATAAATAATAGATTAGATAGTATAAAACCCTTATAGATTATAACTTTAAGATTATATACTATAAAGGATTTAAAAACGAAAGAGTAAACGCGCTTAGTTAAAGAGAGAACTTAAAATTAAATGAGTAAGTGAGTAATACACCTTTACTACGCGCTATTAAGAATAGAAACCTTATACTAGGTACCTAAGAAATTAATATAACCTAGTAAGTTAAGCTAAATAAAATATAAATGTATTAGATCGTATTATGCATTAATAATAATAGCTATTTAAATAATTAAGAAACGAAAACGCATTTATTTAAGGAAGGTAAAACCCCCTTATACAATAAATAGTAGTATATTCCTAATATACTTTAAGAATAGCTTATTAAGGAAATATATAAGCACCTATTACACGAATATTAGGGTGTAAGAAAAACAATTAGTAGGCTAAGAAGATTATATAACTTTTTAGAAAGCAGAAAAATAGTATAAGAAGTTATTAAGAAATGCGACACGTGTAATAAAGTAAAATTAGCGTAACACGTATTATATAAAGAATTATAACTAATATTACCACCTAAAAGAGTATAGTAAACTATTATAATAGACTTTATTATTAAACTATTAAAGTTAAAAGAACCTATAATAGAAGTAGCTTATAATAGTATTCTAGTTATTATAGATAAACTTATAAAATACGCCTACTATATTTTATATAAGAAATTAAGTAATATTAAGGACTTAGTGTATATGTTCTTTAAAATAGTTATTATATAATATAGATTACTAATAAAGCTTATATTAGATCGTGATAAATTATTTACCTTAAACTTTTAGAAATACCTTATAGAAACTATAAAGATTAAATAAAGCTTATTAATAGCATTCCACTTATAATTAAATGGATAAACAAAAATCTTAAACTAAATACTCGAATAATATCTGTGAAGCTATATTAACTACTAATAGAATAATTAGGTAAAATAGCTACTACTAGTATAATAGGCTTATAATAGCTTTAAGATTAATAATATAAAGATGTTACTATTTAAGGTAAATTACGAATTTAACCCTATTATTAAAACATATGCGATATAGAATGTAAACGCGCTAGTAGTTATAACGCATGTAGTAACTATAATAGAAATATAGAAATACTTATAATAGAAATAGATATTTTTATAGAATTAAATAAAATACTACGCGAATAAAAAGAGATTACTAGCGTTAATCCTAAAGAAGGGATATAAAGTATATCTTATTCGTAAAAACATTAAAATTAAGCGACTTAGCAATAAACTTAACTAAAAGAAGATTAAACTATTTATTATTAAACGAAAAATCTTAAATACTAACTATAAACTATTATTATTAAATAAAATAAGAATCTATCTTATATTTTATATATTACTATTAGAGAAAGCACTAAATAAATCTATAATTACTATAAATATTATAATAAAAGATACTAACGAATATAAAGTTAAACGAATACTTAAAGCACGAGGAGATATAAAGAATTATTATTATCTCGTTAAATAAAAGGGATATTTAAACTCTAAAAACACCTAGAAACTAGCTAAAAATCTTATGAATTACTTAACGTTACTTAAATAATTTTATTTCTAAGAAATGCACCTTAATTAATCTTCTAAGCACCGTTTAATAACTTAATATTAAATTTAATATCTAAGAAATAAACTAAAATAGGATTTAAATTCTTAAAAGAAGTAAGAAGAACCCCTATAGTCTTTTAAAGCTATTTTACTTTCTCACGTTTTATACGTTTTAACTCTTTAACGTTATTAATACTACGCATAATTACACGTATTATTTTCTTAAACTATAATTTCTTTTATTTTTATAAACGTAAGACCTTTTAATTCTTAGCTAAGGCACGCTTCTTAGCTTCTTTAAGCTCCCTTTTAAGCTTATAATATTAATTCGTAATGCTATAAAGCTGTTAAGGGGTTACCCTCGTAATATTATAATTCTCTTACTTATCTATTATATACTTTATATAATAACTTAAATTAGAAATAGAGGCTTTATATTAAGAAAGTCTTATATAAGCGTAGTAAGCGTAAGCCTTTATAAAGGATAAAGATAAATTATTAATTATCGTAGAAAGAAGGTTATTCTAGTATAGAGAAGAAGTAAACGAAGCTTTAAACTACTATTTTAAGATACGATTAATTAATATAATAGTATATAATAATAGGAGAAAGAAAACGTATAATACTTAAGCCGGCCTATTTTAATAGCCTTAAGGATAAGACTAATAAAGAAGAGGTATAATATTATAAACGATACTATATAAGACATAAGACGAGACCGTACTAACTAGGATAAGCACGACCTATAAGTATAAGAAGAAGGTAGGGGCACGTAACTAGCCACGTAACCTAAGAGGTAATTAAAGAGGTTAATATTTAAACACATTAATTAAAGAGAATTAAACTAACTAAACTTTAAGCTAGTCGATTAAGGTTTAAAGGGATTAATAGTTAAGCTAATTAATCTAGGACTATAATAAAGAGATAAACGAATACTTAAGGAGAAAGTATTCCTATAATTAAATAATTTAATTCTCTATTAATTAATTTAAGTAATAGTTTTACTATTAAGAGTTATACTCTTAATAGTCTTATTATAATACTACTTAAAAGCTACTTTATAGCATTTAACCTAACTTACTTCCTAAGAAACAGACCTACTATGCCTTAAAACCTAAGCCACCGTTACACTTTGCATAGCCGATTTTTTCGCTTTCCTTAAGGGGAGTTAATAATTTTATAATGCCAATATCGTTAACAGCGTACGGCTCTCCTTCCTTTCCGCGATACTTATAATCAGGGTGCACCTTGGCAGAGGCCACTTTTGCGTCTACTCCGGGCTTCTCGAGATCCTGCACCGATATTAGCTTCGTACTAGCTCAGCTAGAATGTACTAGAAGCCAAGGGATTGATCTTATATACGACATGGAAAGCGCGAGCATACTTACCAGCGTGCCTGCCCGAACGTGGAAATTCTTGCGTTCCTAGTCCGAGGGGATGCAATGAGCCGCAGTAAGAACAGTAGTACTGTCTAACAAACTGCCACCGCATGCGTGACCTGGTGTCCTGATGCTAACGATAAATGGAAAATCACCTTCCTGGGCATCTTGTCCGCCAATAATTCTCTTATCGATACTTGCTGCTGCTAAAATACCGGCCAATGCGATGGCTAGTCTAATGGCAACCTTGTGCAACATTGTAATTTCAACGGTGAGCCTATTGCAAAAAAGATGGATTTGTAGAGCGAAGGCTGGTGCTTGGTTTGATGCAGCACAAGGCAGTGATTTGGATGGGCAGCTTGCTATATTTATACTTGTACCCATCTATATTCGTGTACTCCGTTTGTAGTGAGGCATTTCGTAATAAGGGAAGCTGGGGTCTTGAGCGCAAGACTAGCGGGAACCGCCGTGGCTCAGGAGACGAGCTTCACTCCTCGCTCAAATTCCGATATAGCGGAGAACCGAAGGCTTGGGATGGTTGCCCGGGTATAGAGAGGCAGATTATGCACTTGCCCGATGACCCGCCCGGCCTACCGGGGGATTCGTGCCTTACAGGGCCACCCCTACGGTGCTACAGACATGTCGTGGTTTTTCAAGAGGGATAAAATTTAAAAGTCTGGTACAGGTATTGTGTGATGTCGGCTTTGCTGTCCGGTTCTCGAATTTTGATTGCATATTGTCGCACTTTTTATGTACTATACATGGAGGCGGGAAAGGGGCCCCGCCGTGCATATTGATCCTCTTTTCCAAGGTACAGGACGCTTATCCGTGATAAGATTTCTTAAAGTACTACTCATGTGCTGCTTTATATAACTAGCTCGTTGACACAACCTAGCTAGGTGACCAGGAGTAAACAACAAAACATCAATGACAGCTAGGGTGGTCTAAACTTTAAAAGTCGTATGGTCGGGAAGGCTGCAACGAATGTAACTGGGGCTGTCCTCTATCAACGCCAAAGGCCCCTTTCAATGGAAGATGGCTGCTATTCATCGGGGACCCCGATAAGCCCCAAAACGCCTCAAATAGCTGCTTTCTAATTGTACGAAAAGCCTTAAAAGAAGGCTCGCGCTACCACCGTATTAAAGCTGAACCTTTAATAGCTAGATACCGTAGAACCCCTTAAATTAATTACTTTTTAGGTGACCTATTAGTTGACCTTAATATCTATAAATAAGGGCCTATTATTCGTACCTAAATAGCTTTAATTAAGGATAATTCCACTATTTAATCTGCTTTTATAGCTGTTAACGTAATAGTTATAAGCCTAGTTTACTACTAAATTTAAGATATTTTAACGTTAAATTATAATATATTTAAGGTCTTTAAAGACTTAACTAACCTAGCTATAAATATTAAAGGTTCTTTATTAGTAACTTTAACAGGTTTAGGAAGCTAGTTTTAGTGGATTTCTATCGTTAGGAAGTACGCTATTAATTAGGGTATTTAACATTTAATTAACCCTTAATAGCCTAATAAGGTAGCTATTATCCCTCTAGAAAAACCCTAACCTAGTAATATTAACCCTAAGGCTATAACGATTATAGACCTTAATAAGGTTTAATTTAAAAGGCTTAAATTCCTCACAAATAATTATTAGGTTAATATTTAAGCCTATTAAAGGCATTAAAAGGCTCTTCTAGTTACTTAGTAATTTATTATAAAGACTATTAGTAGTTATTACAATATAATAGCTACTAAAGATAGCGTTTTAAGATAGCTAAAGCTACTATAAGCCTAGCTGTAACCTATATTATAGGAATATAAAAGAGAGATTCTATTAAAATATAAATTAGTATTAAAGGGCGCTAATCGTACGAAAATTAAGGCTTAGATTATAAGCTAATAGAAGGTGCTAGCGGAAGCTTGTTAAATTAACCTACCTAATACGAAAGGGCTTTAACTAACCCTAGATTTTATAGCTGTAATAGCTTTAATTAGCTCTGTATTTTTAAGCTACTAGAATAATTATATCTTAAACCTCTTAAACCTTAATAAGAAAGGTTAAATAAATAAGATTCTAGACGGCTTTTAAATTAGTAATCTATATAAATAGTATTACTAGCATTAAAAGGCCACGAAAGGTAAGAGCGGTTTTTTATCCTCTACCTTCTAAGAAAGCCTATTATTATTAGAGACCCTAAATGTATTACAGGTACCAAGCCAACCTAATTAATAAAAAAGGTTAAAAACAGCTTTAAAGTGCCTCTACGGTTAGAAACACTATTTGTAACGGTGGCTTAGGTTCTAAGGCACAGTAGGTCTGTTTCTTAGGAAGTAAGTTAGGTTGAATGCTATAGAGTAGCTTTTAAGCAGTATCATAATAAGGCTATTAAGAGTATAACTCTTAATAGTAAAACTATTACTTAGATTAATTAATAGAGAACTAGACTATCTACTATAACGGAATACCCCCTCCTTAAGTACTTGTCTATCTCTCTATTATAAACTCATAATCACCCTAATTATTTGTCTATCTATCGATCCCTAACTTATGGCGATTAATAAGTGATCCAATAATCACTTAGCTTATAGTGATTAATAGGTGATCTATCGATCACTTCATAATCACGTAACCTAGCACGTGACGTCTTAGTTCTCCCTTGTTATGGCTTTGCCTTCCCTGGTATGGCCTAGTCCTTCTCGCGTTTGGTAACGTTCGTAATATTATGCCCCTCCCCTATTAGTCTTGTCCTTAAGGCTATTAAAGTAGGCCGTCTAAGGTCCTAGGGTAACTTTCTTCTTCTATTATTATGTGCTATTATGCCTGCTAATCGTGTCGTTAAGTAAAAGTTAAAGGCTTCTAAGGCATTAGTCCTTCGTTATAATAATCTTTTAGCGGCTATTCTTGCGAGTCCTTTTCTTTTAACTATGCCGTCTTATTTCGCTTGCAAGGGCTGTGGTATCCTTAAATGTTAAGTTTCTTCTTCTAACTTCTCTTAATATGCGGAGTGTGTTCGTTTAAACTTATTACGGTGTAACGTTTAAGGAGTGTCTCTTACTTAATTGCGAAATATTACGTCTTAACATATTAAGTTAAAGCGTGAGCTAAAAGAGGCGGAAGAGAAGGTTCTCTATCTTTAAAAATAAAAGAAATTATAGTTCGAGAAAATAATGCGTGTGGTTACGCGTGGTATTAATAACGTTAAAGAGTTAGAACGTGTGGAGCGTGAGGAGGCTAAATAGCTTTAGAAGATCATGGGGGTCCTTCCTACTCCTTTTAAGGATCTGGATCTTGCTTTGGTTCGTTTCTTGAATGCTAAGTTTAATATTAAGTCGTTAGGTAGTGCTTAGGAGATTAATTAGGATACGTTCCTTAGGAATAAAACTGTTTAAGTAACGTTAAGCAATTCGTGAGGTTTTTAGCTGGTTCTTAGGTGTTTTTAGAGTTTAAATATTCCTTTTATTTAACGAGATAATAACGATTCTTTGTATCTTCCCGTGCTTTAAGTATTCGTTTAACTTTGTATTTATTAGTATCTTTTATTGTGATGTTTATAGTAATTATAGATTTATCTGGTGCTTTCTTTAGTAGCGATATATGAAATATGGGATAGATTCTTATTTCATCTAGTAATAATAGTTTATAGTTAGTATTTAAGATTTTCCGTTTAATAAGAAATAGTTTAATCTTCTTTTAGTTGAGTTTATTACTAGGTCGCTTAGTTTTAATGTTTTTACGAATAAGGTATACTTTATGTCTCTCCTTTAGGATTAGCGCTAGTAATCTTTTTTTATTCGCGTAGTGTTTTATTTGGTTCTATAAAAATATTTATTCTTGTTACAAGTGTTTTTATATTTTTATTATAGTTACTATATGCGTTATAGCTGCTAGCGCGTTTACATTTTATGTTATATGTGTCTTAATAATAGGGTTAAATCCGTAATTTACCCTAAATAGTAACATCTTTATGTTATTAATCTCGGAGCTATTATAAGCCTATTATGCTAGTGGTAGCTATTTTACCCAATTATTTTGTTGGTAGTTAACATAGCTTTACAGATATTATTCGAGTATTTAGTTTAAGATTTCTGTTTGTCTATCTAATTGTGGGTGGAATGCTATTAATAAGCTTTATTTAATTTTTATGGTTTCTATAAGGCATTTTTAAAAGTTTAAGGTGAATAATTTATCGCGATCTAATATAAGCTTTATTGGTAATTCGTGCTATGTAATAACTGTTTTAAAGAATATATACGCTAAGTTCTTGGTGTTACTTGATTCCTTATATGGAATATAGTAGGCGTATTTTATGAGTTTATCTATAATAACTAAAATGCTATTATAAGCTACTCCTATTATAGGTTCTTTTAACTTTAGTAGTTTAATAATAAAGTTTATTATAATAGTTTACTATGCTCTTTTAGGTGGCGATATTAGTTGTAATTCTTTATATAGTGCGTGTCGCGCTAATTTTGCTTTATTACACGTGTCGCATTTCTTAATAACTTCTTATACTATTTTTCTACTTTCTAGGAAGTCGTATAATCTTCTTAGCCTGCTAATCGTTTTCCCTATACCCTAATATCCGTGTAATAGGTGCTCGTGTATTTCCTTAATAAGCTACTCTTAAAGTGTACTAGGAATATACTGCCATTTATTATATAAGAAGGTCTTGCCTTTCTTAGATAAATGCGTTTTCATTTCCTAATTGTTTAGGTAGCTGTTATTTTTAATACATGATGCGATCCGTTGCATTTATGTTTTATTTAGCTTAACTTACTAGGTTATATTAATTTCTTAGGTGCCTAGTATAAGGTTCCTATTCTTAGTAGCGCGTAGTAAGGGTATATTACTCACTTGCTTATTCGATTTTAAGTTCTCTCTTTAGCTAAGCGCGTTTACTCTTCCGTTTTTAGATCCTTTATAGTATATAATTTTAAAGTTATAATTTATAAGGGTTTTATACCATTTAATCTATTATTTATTTAGATTCTTTATGGTTAAGAACGATGTGAGATTCTTATGCTTAGTATAGATCTTAATTTAATACTTTGCTTTTATAAGATAGTGTCTTTATTCTTTAAAGCACTTAATAATAGCTATGAGTTCTTTATCGTGGATCTTATAATTGAGTTTAGGTTCGTGGAGTTTCTTTAAGAAGAATGCAACTAGGTGTAGTCTTTCTTAATTATCTCGTTGTCTAAGCTATCCGCCTAGTATAAAGTCTAAGGCGTCCGTTTTAAGCTTATAAGGTTTATCTTAATTAGATGCTTTTAATATAGGTTTTAACGTAACTAAATCTTTTATCTTCTAGAATACCGTAGCTTCTAGTTCGTTTTATTAGAAGCTAACTTCTTTCTTTATTAGGTTTATAAGAGGTTATAAGATGTCTTTATATTCGCTTAAGAACTTATAGTAGAAGTTTATAAATGCTATGAATCCTTTAACTTCTTTTAGATTCTTTGGTGTAGGCTATTCCTTAATGGTTTTAATCTTATTTAGGCTTATTTGTATTTTTCCGTGTGTAAGCACGTACCCTAGAAAGTGTATAGTGTTCTAGTGGAACTAGTATTTTAAGGCTTTAACTAAGAGTTTATTATCCTATAGAGTTTATAGTACCTTATGTATATGTTATTTGTGTTTCTTAAGGGTATTTAAATAAATGAGGATATTATTAAGGTATATAACTATAAACACTCCTAGTTATTTCCGTAAGATTGTATTAATTATTCTTTAAAAGGTTACTAGTGCGTTAGTAAGCCTAAAAGGCATTATTAGATATTTGTAGTGTTCTCTGCTAGTTTAGAATGCTGTTATCTACTTATAGCCTTCTTTTATTTGTATAAGGTTATAGGCTTCTTTTAAGTTAAGTGTGGTAAACTATTTGGTTTTTTTAACTTTATCTTTAATTTCTATTATAAGCGGTAATAGGTATTAATTCTTAATTGTAATCTTATTTAAGTGTTAGTAATTAATGCATAATTATAGTTTCCCGTTCTTCTTTAATACCTATAGGATTAGGTATTCTACTAGGGACTCTAATAGTCGTATATATCCCTTTTATAACATGTTCTTTAGATACTCCTTAAGCGCCTTATCTTACTTAGGGTTTTAAGGATAAATCTTATTAAACGTTAGTTTAATACTAGGCTGGAGTTTAATCTCGTAGTCCTAGCGTGAATGCTCTGGTAGTCCTATTTCTAGCTCTCCGCTAAATAGCTTACTATACTATAAGTATTCCTTAGGAATCTCCGTTATCTTAGCTTTTAGCTCTCTAGCGATTACATATATTCCTAGAGGCCTATTATAGTTTAAATGAGGTGCTCTTCGTAGGTCGCTCTTAGCTTTATAATCGTATCCTAGTAAATTCTATTAAAGTTAGCCGGTTCTTTAATTAACTCGTAGATTACTTACTTGTAATTAAGGTATCCCTAATATAACATTGTGTTTTAAGATTACTATAATATTTAATGTAACTTAGTGTTTCGTGCCTTGTATATTAACAAGAAGCTACGCGATCTCTATATTAATTACTCCGTGGTTATACTTTACCGTAGTTTCTTTTATAGTTGTGAGTTAGTAGGGCTTATCTTTAGGTGTTTAAGGTAATTGTAATTTATTAACGAGATTTAGCGAGATAAAATTTCCTTATACTCCGCTATTAATTATTACCTAAATCTTTCGTCCTATTATAGTTATGTCAATTATAAGGTGTACTATACTACTAATGTTTATAGTATATAAAGACCTGTTGAATCTCCGTTAAGGAATCGGTCTTAATTACAATAATAGCTGTTGTTTCCTAATTTGTTAATCCTGTTCTTATATCGTTCTTTAGCGCGTTATTCTAGGCGCTATTATTAGCAATTATCCTCTAACGCATTATTAGAGCTTCCTTGGTAATCGCTTAATCTACTATTTGTGTTAATCGAACTTAGGCTAAGCGAGTTACTCGTAGTTACACAGTTCCCTTTCTCCTTATATTATAGGGTTATAGCTTAGGTAGTATATGCGTTATTCTTAGTATAGTATAACTTCTCGTTTAATATCTTTGAATCGGTTCGTCGTAATTTTAGTTGTATTATAAGGGTTATTCTCCTTCCCTTTTATTCTCGTAGAAACCATCCATTACCTTACTTGCTACTAAGGTGCGTGTAGCAATTATTATTATAATAGAAGGTCTAATTAAGGAGTTTATATTTGATTTTAGGTTTATTTTTCTTAATTAAATGGTTCTCTTCTTCTTGGATCCGTTCTAGTAAAGATTTACTTTTTGGTAAGGGTGTCTAGTGTTCCTAAAAGTTATTAGGTACTAGTTAGGTTTTAAATTCCTAATCTTTATCTAAACTAATGTTATTTATTAACGTATGGTTTCCTTTATTGCTTACTACACTAAGATTTCGCGTAGGTAAGTCTTCTTAGTTTATAGTATAAAGCTTTCTGCCTTTAGGAATTAGCTTTTATAGCTTCTTTAGGGCTTTACATTTATTCGTAAAGTGTTTAGCCTTGCTATAATTGTAATAAGTCTTCCTCTTTTCCTTATTTGTAGCGTTAAGTTCTATAGGTTTAGCGTGGTACCCATATGCTATTAATGTTCGGCGTGGCTTACTACTATTAGGTTTATTAAACCTAGTATATAATTCGAATTTCCTGTGACTTTTTTCGTAACGTCGCTCGTATAGACGGTTGTCTGCCTTAATAATTATTTTAATAAAGTTATTAAATAACTTAAGACGATCTTCTTAATAAATGTTATCCTTTACTTCTTCTTTAAGTCCTTAATAAAAGACTTCTATTTTAGGTTTAGTATTCTAGTTAAGTTTTACTATAATACGTTTAAACTTCTTAGCGTAATAAGCTGTAAATTCAGTCTACTTAAGTTAAGTAAGCTATCGTGTAGCTTCTTTATGCTTATTAGGGTTTTTAAATGTAGTGAGAAGTCGTTCTTTAAAGGTTTTATAATTAAAGAAGATATAAATAACTTCCGCTTTAGCTTTAGCGCCGTGCTTAAGATATGCGCGAAGGGTTAGCTTCTACTATTCCATTGCTTTTCTAGTTAAAAGGTTACTAATACAAAGAATCTATAACTTAAGTGTTATATAGATTTTTTCGTTAACTCGTAGGTAAGCTTAGGCTTATGTAAGAAAGTTTCTCACATTACCCTTATAATTATTATATGATTTAAGCTTAGGGAATTTTAGTATGTTATTATTATTAATAGAGGATGCAGGTGTGAGATTTTAAACTGCTATAAGTTTCTCTTCTCGTGCCTTAAGTTTTTCGTAAAGATTATTCTATCGGTTAAGAAGCTGTTGATTCTGCTTCTTAAGCTTAGTAATCTTATTATAAAGGTACTTTATTATCTCCTTAGGGTTAGTAGTCTTTCCGCTTAAAGTAAACATCTTAAAAGTCGTTACTACTTAAAGTTTTAAGGTAACTTACTAAATAGGATTAATTAAAATGTAATAGTGGCTTAGGTTTTAAGGCATAGTAGGTTTGTTTCTTAGGAAGTAAGTTAGGTTGAATGCTATAGAGTAGCTTTTAAGTAATATTACAATAAGGCCGTTAAGAGTATAACTCTTAATAGTAAAACTATTACTTAGATTAATTAATAGAGAACTAGACTATCTACTATAGCGGAATACCCCCTTCTTAAGTACTTGTCTATCTCTCTATTATAGACTTATAATTACCCTAATCATTTGTCTATCTATTAATCCCTAACTTATAGCGATCGATAAGTAATCCAACGATTACTTGGCTTATAGTGATCGATAGGTAATCTATTAATCACTTCATGATCACGTGACCTAGCACGTGACGTCTTGGTTCTCCCCTGTTATGGCTTTGCCTTCCCTGGTGCGGCCCAGTCCTTCCCGCGTTTGGTGACGTTCGTAACACTATTATCGTAAGTGTCTGTACCTAAACGAGCCTCTTAGAGATCTAATATAAAAGCCTAACGCTAAAATTAAAGCTTAAATTTAATAGAAGCTATTAGACCCGTCCGTTAAGGTAAAAGTTAATTGAGCTTATTAACGGGCTTTTAATTAAATTAATTAAAAGTAGTAGAAAAACCTAAAAATAAAAGGCATCACGTTTTTAAGCTAACTTTAATAATAATAATAAGGTGTTCTTTAAAATAAAGGCCCTTATTAATAAGGTCTTCTATAAGATAAAGGCCTTTTACGAGCGCTAGGGTAATTTAGGCCTTAATAGCACTAAATTAGAGAAGTTAATAAATGCTTTTTACGAGCACTAATTAGAGAAGCTTATAAACGCTTTCTACGAGCATTAAAAGCCTAGAAAATTAATGAATATTAAAGCCTATAATAGTCTAGATATTAGAGGGCTTAAAAGGTTAAAAAATAAGGGTAGCTTAAAGGGCCTAAAAACGTAGAAAACGCTAAAAACGCTAAAAACGCTTAAATTAATGAAAAAGGCTACAACTAATAAAAGCATAGGTTAAATCACGTGAAGCAAGTAACCGCGTTATTTATCTAGTTAATCTATAAGAATATCTACCCTTTAAGGGACTCTTTTATTCTAGATTCTAGATTAGATATATATATTTATAATAACCTTAATTAATTTACCGACTATTAAGTTCTTTAATAGCCTAAAGAAGCCTTTATAGGCGATACAAAGCTTTAAATTAAAGGCTATAAAAAGGTCTCTCTACAAATACAAATAAGGCTCTTCTAGCTAAAGTAAGTAGCCTTTATTTTAACCTTTTATATAAATGTAGCCTTACTAAATAGCTTTCTAGAAAAGGGCTATAATTAAAACCTAGCTATAAAAGCTATATTAAAGGATAATAAGGTTATCTTCTATATAAGGCGTTACTTTAAGTAGCCTATTATTAAATTTAATAAAATTTATTAAATTAGAAGCTTTTAATCTAATTTAACGCTACCTTAACCCTAAAAAACAGCCTCTACTAGTCTCTAGCACTAATAGCTAGGCTACTTAAACGTAAATAGCCTTAAATATTTAGTTTAATAGACTACTAGGTTAAAGATTTAAGGCCCTATATAAATTAACTGCGAAGCCTATTTTAAGGCTAAGGCTAAAAGGGTTATCTCTAATAAAAGCCCTTAAATAATAAGCCTAAGACTCTTTTAAAGGATTTATATTAATATCTTTTAATTTAAGCCTAACTATAATAATAAGTTAGCGGCTCTAATAGTTAAAGACGAATTCTTAGGCCTTTTAACGGTTTATAAACTTAAAAATACCACTTAAGATACCCTATTATTAACCCTTTAATTATTTAAGGCTTGAATTTAAAGGTAGTATTAACTAGGCATTTATTAAATCTATTAGAATAACGATAAAAGCCTTTAAACGGCCTATAAGGCCTAGGTTAACTATAAAGGTATTATTAACGAGCCTATATTACCGTATACACCCGCTTAAAACGGCCTTACTAAAAGGTTTAGGGGTGTTCTAGGGTTAAAAGCTTGTATAATGCAGCTAGCAGCTAACCTTCCTACCGAATTATAGCCTAAGATCTAGAAAGCTATTACCTACCTTTATAATCTATTACTATAATAAGGTATAGACTGGAAGACGCTCTTCTAATAGCTTTAATAGTAGCTCCAATTAAATAATCGTAATATAGGTTATTTAAACAGGCCTAATATCATATATTTAGTCGCGTATAGCTGTAAGGCCTATCTAATAACTTAGGAAGCCCTTTAAAGCATTTAAAAACGGGCTCTTAAGATAATAGCCCACGCAAAAATCGGCTACCTTATTAAATATAACTCTACTAATATCTTTTATATATAGATTCCATTAAAATTAAAAGTTAAACGGGTTAAAGATGTAACCTTTAATAAAAAAACCTTCTATTAAGGCTAAATTCATTAAATGCAATTAAAGAAGCTATAATAGCTCGAATTTCCAACCTATATTAAGTCTAATAATAATAGTAATACTAATAAGGCACGGTTCGTTATTAAAGTTAACACTTAAGGCCTTTAAGCTAGTTAAAAAGAAAGTTAATTATCCGAATCCGACATTTTTAAAGACCTTAAATCTAATATAAGCGGCCCTCATTAAAACGTTTTAACGCTAGCTTTATTAGAGCCTTTTAATTAATTTAAAGGGCCTTAACAATTATAATAGATTTTTAATAGGGCTCTTAGTAGCTTTTATAGTAGCTTTTTAATCGAATAGCTTAAAAGGCTATATAGAAGAAACCTACCGCCTAAACCTTAATATTAGAAAGAGCTATAAAAGCACCCTTATAAGCTTAAATTTAAAAAGGCTACTTAAGCTAAATATAATACCTTAAATAGCTAAGGGACCTTTTAACTCGTTTAACCTAATTAAATAAAACGGCTATATTACCCGTTACTATTAACTTAAGTATTGAAATATAAATATAATAAATACGGATTTATTAATAAATTTAAGGCTCGTTTATACGTATAAGGTAACCTTTAACCACCTAATAATAAGAAGATTTACGCCGTAACCTTAGCTAAAAGGTTATTTTAAACCCTAATAGCTATTATAGCTAAATTTAACCTTAAAGCTAGGTAGCTTAACGCGGTAAATACCTTTATAAACAGCCTAATTAATAAAGAAGTTTACGTTAAATTTCCTAAAGGCTTTAAAAGGCCTAGTTAAATAATAAGGCTACTACGAGCTTTATATAAGCTATAAAGGTTAGCCTTATTATAGTAATAGTCTCTTAGTAAGACCTTTAAGCTACTAGGTTTAACACCTTATTTAAAAGACCCTTATATCTTTAATAGCCTAATATTAACGGTCTTTTTCTACGTTAATAATATCGTTTTTTTATATTATTAGGTAGCTTTTAAAGCTACTAATCAGATAATTTAAAAGCTTAAATTAACCTATAATATAAAGGACCTTAGTAAGCTATAATGGTTTCTAGGTATTTAGGTCCTTTAAAATAGGGCTAGTTATAAGCTTTAGCTATGTTAAAATTTCTATATTAAAAAATTAGCTACGAAATTTAATATCCCTAAGAGAGATAACTTTAAAGGAAGTCTAATACCTAAAAATCAATTAAAACCTAATCTAGGTATCGTAACTGCTAATTAAATTCATTAATATTAATAGATAATCGGTTCTATTAATTATATCGCGATTATTAGAAGACCTAATATAGCTAAACTAATAGCTAAGCTAGTTAAATTCCTCTTTAATCCGTTAAAAATCTACTAATAGGTCGCTAATTAAGTTATTAAGTACCTATATTTAACGCGATACCTAGCAATTAAATTTAATAAAGGTTCTAATAACCTAGAGCTTTAAATAGCTTTTAATACCGCCTTTATAAACGACTAATAGACCTAAAAGTCGTTATAAGGCTTAATAATTTAACTATTTAATAAACCTATTAGTTGGACGGCTAGTAAGTAAGATACAATTATAATATCGTTTATTAAAGCCGAATTATTAGCTTTTACATATATAATTAAAGAGACTATCGCAATATTTAAGCTTTTCTAATAGTTAAATCTTTAGCTAGATTATTTAAAGCCTATAATATAATGTGATAATTTATAAATAATTTGGCTTATTAATAGTAATCTTTTAAGGCTTAAGACTACCCTTTATTATATTAATATTTATAATAGCTAGATTTAATAAGCTTATTAATAAGGGACCTTTAATATTAATTTCGTTTAAAGCGCTAATAATCTAGCTAATAGATTAATAAAGATCCTAATAGGGTAATAATTTAACCGCTTCGTTAAGTAATTAAAGCTCGTTAATATTATTAGTATTATTAAAAGGGCTTAAATTAACTAATCTAGCTTACTTTAATAGCTATTAATAGCTTTAATAGCTAGCTATTAACCTAATTTACGGGGGTGTATTAACGCTAAAGGCCCCTTTTAATAGAAGATAGCTACTATTTATTAGGGACCCAAATAAGCTTTAAAACGCCTTAAATAGCTGCTTTTTAATTGTACGAAAAGCCTTAAAAGAAGGCTCACGCTACCACCGTATTAAAGCTGAACCTTTAATAGCTGGATACCGTAGAACCCCTCAAATTGATTACTTTCTAGGTGACCTGTTAGTCGACCTTAATATCTATAAATAAGGGCCTGTTATCCGTACCCAGATAGCTTCAATCAAGGACAATTCCACTATTTAATCTGCTTCCATAGCTGTCAACGTGATATCCTCGGATTTGATTCCGAACAGCGAGCGCCATTGCTATTCCCGTCATGCCTCAGTTTCGGGTCTGTCCTGCCATACGACGCCCCGCAGGAATTTAATTAATTTTTGAAACTACAAGAGGGCATTGGGATCATGCCCCCATCGTCCTGTACGAATCATACGGTCCCACCGCGATTTGGTAGGATCCTTGCAGCGCCAGAGGCTGCCTTGACAGACGATTATTGCTGTCTAATATGCTCCCTAGTCTTGGACAAATTCAAGAAGCTTGCTCATGTAATCGGTCGCAGTCTTATCCGGAAGGGTCCTCCCATACGACGCGTAATCGAATTGAGACGAGTACACGGGTGATGGATTATCAAGATGGTTCTAGTCCCGGATTGCATAGATCCTGCAGACCGGAGTCCCTGCATCAACTTGAGGGCCCGAGAGTCAAATTCTCTGCCCAAGGCCTTTACCGTATGCGAAAGAACTCTTGGTTTTGTTGGTAACAGTGGTCGCTATCTTTAACCGCATCTGTCGACGTTCACAAGCTTATAGTGGAATCTCCAACTACCGCGGCCGAGAGATGGCCACTCACAGATCATCCGGAACATAGACAGACCGGTGAAAATAAAAAATCGTCCTTTCTCTAGCCCATTCACATACCGCATCCAAGTCGCGACAGGTGTGCGCAACCCGCGCGACTTCCTTGGACTGCTGCTCCTTCTCGGTCCACTGCCACGGTAGTGGATTGATGTCTACCATGCACATGAGACTTTGCCTTGGGGCATCGTAACAATGCTCCAGATGCTCAATGCCCATGAGCTCATGATCCAGAGCAAACTCTTCTGTTGTGTATAGTCTCTTGCGGAGCATGTTCTATAGAGCATCAGCTGAGCTAGCCACTAAAACGCGCGCTTCGAATAAACGGTTCTAGCCTCACCAGACAATGCAGCTGATGGAAAACGTTCAGCTCCACAAGGTAATGCCCGTTGTCTCCGGGAATTGGTACCGTCTTGTTGACTAACTGGGCAGCTGATGCTCTCGGTATACGACTGACCCCGACTTGTCAAGCATGATCCATTAGCTCGAGATGTTTTTTGAGTCGCATCCAGAAAGACTTTGCCTTACATCCATAGAGATCATCCCAGAGGGCATCTCGCTCAAGAGTCGGAGGGTCTTGGAAGGCGGTCCGTTCTCCATCGAAACCGCTTGTGAAGACGATGTTTTTATAATTAAGGACGCTTTTTACTAGAGCTACATATTGTTATTAAACAACCACATTTAAAGAAAGAATAAATGTCTTACAATACACCCTCGTCCGCGAATGCGGGTGTAATATGACTCATACGATAGGCCAGAGCCACGTATAATATGGACATGGCTGTAGCAAAAGAAAGCAACAGATAAAACAACCGCCGAATAAGTGTATCAGATAGGATTGATCTAGGTCCGTCTCTCTTGCGGAGCCCGTCATGTAAGAACGTTTCATTCATATCCCAGAGATGATTCCCTTCTTTCGGGGACGATGGGGGATAAGGCATGGTGTTGATGCGGGATAACAGGATCAGAGCACCGGCCGAGAGCAAACGAATCATGAAATGAACGCATGGTGCGAGCTGGCGCGATATATACTAGCCTGGGGCCAAGTGAGGCTACCTGCATCCGCAGGAGGGGGGGCGTTGGAGCTTTGGCTCTTTTGCGCAAGTGTAGTCAATTCAATGTTGCGAGCAGCGAGATGCGTTATCAAGCACTGTCAGCTTATAATAGGCAATGTCATGCATGGCCGCCTTTATCGAGATGTGACTCATTCTGTAGCACGAGTTTTATAAATCTAATCCTTCAAGGTGACAAACATATGTCTTGACGGCAATTACTTATCCGCCGACCCGGTTCATATCCCAGAGCATCTACTAGCGGTGACAAGATATGGATAGTAGCTACGCTAAACTTTCATCTCCCGCGGATGCGGACAGTTTGTCTGCATCAAAAACCCTCCTCAGCCAGGAGAAATGGAATGAAGAGACACTTGAAGACGTGGAGACTTATGCTCAACTTCGGAACAGGTCCAGAACTTCTGGAAACAAGGACCAGTTCTCGCACTCTTCAAGGGCATTGCGCTATTGTTGGCAACCGCTGTCGGATTCACAGCTGGTATCAGTGTGTGCCACTCGAAGAATGCAAATTGTCTTGATACAGCATGGGGTATTTGAAATGCCTTTCCAGATCTGTTACTTTCCGTCGCTGACTGAAGAGCGTAGACAAAGTTCGCCAAGCCGTCAAGTTCAAGACGCTTCAGTTCAATCCTCGTTTTCACGGCCCCAAGTCACCATACATGGGCGAGCCCAACTTGGAGCTCGATAAGTTGTGGTACGATTTAGCTAAACGTAAGTGCCACAACATACCTGACTTCTGCCCTTGGCGCTACTAATTCGATGGGAAAAACAGTTCGCAATTACGACGTCGACTACGACACTCTCGCCAGCATCAACAGGACGCAAGCAGCTGTAGAGTACCCAGGCACTGGAGAGTACCAGGTTGGCCTTGAAGTTTTCCACCAGCTACACTGTCTTGTAAGGCCTCCGGAGACACCCATGATCAATTTCCAGTATTGCTTACTAGCCTAGAACTACCTCAGGATGTACTCTTATAAGAACTGTCATAGCGCCATCGATTTCGACATGATTGCCGAGCCCGAGGAAGAGCGAAAAAAGCATAAGGACCACTGTGTGGAGGTTCTCCGACAAAGGCTAATGTGCAACCCAGATTTGAACATTTATTCGCATCATTAGACCAAGACGTCAAATATGCCCATGGGAAATCTTTACAACCGACACAGATGTGTTGACTGGGAGCATTTTCACGCTTGGGCAAACAGCCACGTGGTTCAATACGCTCCGCCTTCAAAGAGCAGTGCTAAGGAGCTACTTGACTAGATGCCACAAGGCGTAGAGTCAGATTCGAACGCAGGCCTGAAAAGAATAGTCATTCAAATGAGTTACAGTTATAATAGGCATGCAGATATTAATGTATAACGTTAAATTTGAAGCCTCACTACCAGCGCTGTTGGCGTTTGAGCGAGATCTAGTCTAATGTGGCGCATCATCACTCAGGACCGACCATTAAAGCCGAAAGACTTACCCCATTAGAGTTCGCACCACTCGCCTTCCCAACATGACATTGAATTCTGTAAGCTTTTGCCATTCCTGTTCGTAGTTGCGTGACATTGCACAAACCTTCGAGGCTAGCGAGGCGCCGTCAGCAGAGTATGCAAGGTAATGGTGCTGCTTACCTGGCGGAATTACCGTGCAGATGGCTGCCGCAGTCGCATATTACTGAACATTTCAGAATGATTACATGGCATGAGCGTACGAGAAGCCAATGGCCATGTGCGGAGGCTGCCTTGGCTGTCGCTGAGTACTGTCACCATCTCGATGCGAAATGGTATGTGTCGATGGTGACGATATTTATAAACCGTACAAACTACGCTGACCTAGAAATCTGCGGCTATATTGATGATTTTTCCGTAGCAACGTATAGACTCTGCAAACTCTATTCTCTGTGCATTTTAAGACAGAAATACCCCCGACACCATGAAAGGCTTCAATCTCTTCGCTTCAGCTTTGGCCATCTGGGGCTGCAATGGGTCGCCCAATCCAGAAGCTAGCGCTGAAATCGAGGTTAAGACATTTCTCCCGTTTGGCCACGCCCATATAAGCTAATAATCTGCTGCAGAAAGGCAATTCGGTCGACACTTATGCCCTTCGTAGTGGTTGGGGCTACATCAAGAATCGAGAGTAAATATTGTTAGTGCGCATGAGGATGATGGGCGTCGCTTCTCTTCTGTGAGCTGGATAGATATGCAACAACGCCAAGGACATGGAAAGGTGGTTGTTACGGCTGCAGATATAGTACTTAGTTTCTCGCTTCCTTCAGGACAGCGGCGAGGGCCGATTCAGTCGTTCATTATAGTCATATATGGTGAATATATTCTTCTGTGCCTTCAGTCATCTTGACAAAGCTCAAGTGGCATCACATGGGGAAACAATTTTAAATGAATATGAAAGACTCGATACATGTAGCTCATTTGAGATACCCTAGTAGCCCCAGGCGCGGTTCGGTCAAGTCCGGTCATTACATTAATTAATATGTGAGCGCCTTTCGGTGCACACGAATTGAATCTGCTATTGACATCCAATGTTGCCTGGCCATGCCCGCTTGCTCACTGTGCCTGCTTACTCGCATGACCTGCTCGCTTGCATGCGGTGTCAACGTTGGTTGCCCGAGTCTACAGCCAACAACAGTTCTTGCGTTTCATTCAGCATATCCCAGGTCCATAGAGAATCCAGACAACATGGCTGACAACGCTTTGATCCTGCTTGTGCTGCGTGTATCTTCACCACGCCACAATAAGGGTGCTTGTCATATCTGGGCGTGCAGGGGGGGAGGTTCGTGACAGCTGGCTCACAACGCCTCGCCTTTGCCAGCCTGCCTAGTCCATCAGAGAATCATTTCGAGGAACTACGCCGACTCTTTTGCATTCCAGATAGAAGACTGCCTTACAAATTAAGACCAGACCATACCAATTCGTCGAGCTCACTTTCCCCAGAGACAGAAACATGGCAACAGGCATGCCTGCGCCTCCGACAAGACCATCCAGAAAGTCGCAGCTCAGACTTCCCTATTCCATGTCATCAGCTGCATCAACCTTTTCATGGACTTTTGTCTTATCTACCATGATTCTCATTCTTATAACCGGTACCTATATGTCCCTATCTCTCGGTGTGTCTCTGTCGCAGACGCTGGAGTGCGGGAACTCTCCAGATGAGGCGAGGGACAAAGGATGTCGTTTTGGCATTATAAGCTTTTCCTAGCTATCACCATTATGCTTCGATCAAGAACTCACACGAGAGTTTAAGGCTTTTCAATCGTGGAAATGGTACAACGACCCAGCTGGATTACACCAGGTCCACAAAGACGAGGTGATAAAGGGTGAGCACCCGAGTCTATTTGTGTCTTACGAGTACCACCATACGCATTGTGTCTTTATGCGGAAGAAACTCCATCGGGCTGTGGCTTTAGGTCAGCGGATCGATGGCTATATAGGCAATTACAATCACACAGCACACTGCGGAGTCATGTTGATGCAGCATGCCAATAACCCTGGGAGTCTTGACACTAAGATATGGCGAAAGTTTCCTACCTGCAGCCGACACAACATTAAGATTTAGGTTGCGAAAAATAACAAAGCGGGTTACTGGAGGACTATATTTTCTTGCCTGATAGGATTTTACAGCATCGCACATTTAGGAAGGACGCGATCGAGACGCTTGGAAGAAGAGAGGCTTTGGAAGAGCTAGATATACAAGTGTTAGAAACGGGCAACCAAAAGCTGTCAGCAAATTTGACTTAGCGGCATGGAAAAGGGCGAAAACACTCGGCGAAACATCCACGAGAGGAAGCTTATTTCTTTTATGCGATAGGCAGCCTTTCCTGAAGAATGCCCTCCTTCTTCAGGAATATTGGAAAGGAAAGATCAAATACTATCCGCTTGACTCCGCCCTTTTCAGTTCAGCTAGTTCGACAGGCCGAGTACGGTTCGCTCGAGTCGAAGAGTTATTTCATTCCGAATAACAATGACAGTGAGTAGTTTACCGAAGTAGTCAAAAAAGCGACTTGATAGATGCTAATTTTCACAAACTAAACTCGCATGTCTAAAGTCATATTGCGTCTCTCTGGATGACTATAATACTTTAGGATTTAGATACAAGACCTACAAATATGTCATCCACGATAAGTCCCTCAAATCTGATCGTGACCAAAATATCCAGTGAAGAGATGCCATTGACGAGCAAATGTGGCGGGACTTGCGCGAGACATTGATCTTAACCTGCGACCTGACGTGCCTCTGGTAGACACCTCGTTCACCTCAGCACAGTCAACAAGGACGGCAGTTTACGCAAGACAGGGTTCAGGTCGACCAATATGAAGCTGTATAGAACAGCATGGCAGCAAAGTTTCACACGGTTACACGAGGGCTAGGATCACGAGACCTAGGGCATAAGGCTCTCACTAACTTCTTGTATAAAGAAAGCTCTCTAGTCACTTAAGCCTTGAGGACAATTAAGGAGCTTTAATGCCGAAGACTAGTATCAGAGGAAGTGAGTTATTCCTCCAAGCCCTCACTAAGCCCTTGTCACTGGAAGTGGATTTAGATCTGGTATAAGATGAGTTCATGCTGTTTGTCCCTCAGTAGGAGTGAAGGTAAAGGAATAAGACAGCCCGTCACACTCAGTCTATGATCTAGATGTTTCCTTGGTTAGACTCTTGCTCGCAACATTTGTATAATGAATTCTCCAACCTTGAAGCGTAGCATAATGCTCAGTTGAGGCAATATCTAGGGAGCTAGCATAATGACGTGAATACTGCATCATGTTCAGAGCCGTCCTACTATTAATACATGTTGAAACGACTCAGAAACATTCTTGTAAAGGACCAAATCCAGTTTAGTAATAGTTTCCATGCAAACTCAAAGAATAAGTGATTAAACCCGCCAGAGATTATTCTTCTCGCGTCTCCTCATTTCCGTTCTCCTCGACCGCCTCCTGTAGCTGCTCCAGCTCCCCCATGACCTCAACCTCCCCACGGTCTTTGCTGATATGAAGCTATTCTGACAACTCTGAATCACTTTCTGAGGCCATTTCTGAGTCATCGTCAGATTCGAACCTCTCCTCCGAGGAAGTAAACTCGTGGTACGGGTGGATATGATTCTGGGATCTGTAACATTTGAAGCACAGAAAATATGCATCGCAGTCATCGCAGGCATAGCTGGTACCCACGATCCTCTGTAAGTCGATTATTCGCATCAGAAATCTGAAATAAGCATAGCAAAAGTACAGGATAGAGTGCTCTCCGTCGCACGACGTCTTGGCACAACACTTACCATCAAGCATGCGTCGCAGCATGAAAAAGGCCACTGATAAGCCTTTTTTTCTTGTTCGCAGAATCTCCATTGCCAGAACCCTCTCTGGCATGCGTCCAGCGTCGCCAGCTCGTCTTTACTGGGGGTCACGAGCTCGACAATCTCCGGGACATGACCGTAATACCGAGCAATGTCGTATGCAGTCCACTTGCGATCGACGCCCTCGCCTTCCACCAGCCGACTGGCGCCGCCGTCGAGCAACACTTGGATAATGTCGACGCGATCCGACGTTTGTGTGCCCCAGAGTCCGCAAACGCGTACCGCCCACATGAGCGGGCTCCAGTTGTCTATGTCATTCTGCGTAACCAGCTCTTTGCGCTGTGAAATGACGTACTTGACGAGGTTCAACCGTCCGCTGACGACCGCAAAATGGAGCGGGCTTCGGTTCATGCGGTCACAGACATGCAGTTCTGCACCAGCATCGAGGAGCGTCTCGACATATTCTATTGTCCGGTACAGCGCAGAATGTATCGGCATCCTCCCGATCTTATCAACTGAATGGACGTTCGCGCCTCGTTCTAATAGTGTCTTTACCACATCCAGATCGGCCCTGAGACAAGCAACACTCAGGGGGCCGCCCCAAGTGCTGCTGCTCATTTGAACCAAGCTACTTTCGTGGTCAAGAAGATATCTTATGATGTTGGCGTTTTCCACCGTGTCTTTGGCCGAGTAGGTGTTGCGTTGCAGGGCAGCTTGAAGCGGTGTGCCTAGGATGCCGTCATTGTTGCAATTCAGTTCTGCACCGTGAGTAATGAGGAGCTTTATGGTTTCTAAATCGCTACTTTGGCATGCTTTATGAATCACCGAGCCGTAATATCCGATGGTGGCGTTGACGGCAGCCCCGGCTTCCACGAGATATCGTATGACTGCCTTGTTGTTGCCCCCTATGGCCATCGATAGGGGTGTTTTTCCGTCGCACACGATATTCAAATATGCGCCGCGGTCCACCAGAAGTTTTAAGACGGGTACCTCCACTCTTGAGGTTATGTAATGAAGAGGTGCTCGGTCGTGCATGTCTCGCTCGTTGACATCGACCTTAT